>NW_028221890.1:0-53959 GCF_014529385.1 Adiantum capillus-veneris
GGGACAAGTTGAGAGACTTGAAGCAGGAGGGTATTTTATAATATGCCACCTATGAGTCCAAATTTGTGGATTTGTGGGAACGGTGGGTTGAGTCACTGGCAAGGGGGGAAGCTGCACCCGATTTCCTAAAGAAAGACCGATTTACGCATGGCTTATGGCCGCTTCTCAAGGCAGGGTGAAGGGTAGATTCCCGGCTACGTACGAGTTAGCCGTTGAGATTGCTCGCCTTAAGGACAAGAAGCTGTGAATGAAAGCCAAAGAAACCGAGTCAACAGAAGCAAGAACATCGTGCCGACCAGCAACCACGACAACCACCATTCCATCACCACCACCGGCTCTTGGGTAAGAGATGACCAACAAGATATGTTGGCCCATATTACTGACCAACTGCAAAATTTTTCTGTCCACTTAATACAGCAAGGAAGGAGTCAAGAAAGAGATCAAGACCTAGGAAGAGTACGACGACAAAACAGGGAGTATCACTGCTAAAACTGTGGACAAGATGGTCACGGTATGTACTACTGTCCCACACCACGACAAAACTATAATAGAGGAGGTAGGAGGAACCAATTGTCACCCCCTAAAGAAAGAAAACCCCCACCCCGAGCGCCAGCCCCACCAACACAAATTCTACGTCCACCTCAGACACCACCACAAGCATCCATCCCACCTCTTCCACCAGAACACCACCTGATCGGCCTGTAAACATCATAAGGCTAGAAAAAAAGGAAAAGGCTAGAAGAAAAAGGAAAAGTCGTAGTGGTGGATCCACCCAGAGCAAGGGAGAGGGACAAGGGTAAGGAGAAGGCAACCATTTAAGAACCACTTGAAGCCATGACTGTGAAAACAGCTAGGAGGGAGAAAGCCACAATCAGATGATGAGAGAAGCATGAGAGGAGAGACTAGCAAGAGGCCATCCAAGCCACAATGGAAATTGGGCATCATCGACTTCCAGTTAGGGGAAAGTTCTAAGCCCTATGATCTAACATTAGATGTGGTAGAGCAAGGACCAAAGATTACATGGCCATAGCTGCTACATCTCACACCAAAAGTAAGGCGGCAATGGTCTAAAATGGTAAGTACAAGACGCTCCAAAGAAAAGGTAGCTGTAGAAATTTCAAGTTGCAACATGGACGATATCCTTCCAATTGTCGACGTCAAAAGGAAAGACGGTTGGAAACACCTACATTGATGGAGGTGCACAAATCTGTGTGATGAGCGAAGCTATGATGCTTCGATTAGGGCTTGAGGTTGAAAGGCCTTCTCCATGCAAGGCAAAGATGGCTAACAACGCAAAAGTAAAGTGTGTCGGTGTGGTAAGTGTTGTGAAGATAAAAGCTTTCAACACTGAGGTAGAGGTAGATGTTTTTGTAATGCCTACTAAGGGGGAGGGCTATCCACTAATCTTGGGAAGGCCATGGTTGATGTCCATGAAGGCAAAACAAGACTGGGGCACTGGCCTTCTACGCATGACCGGTAAGAAAGGGGAGACAATCTACTACAACATGAAGATTGGCAAGAAAAAGCAAATGAATCTGACAACATCAACAGATGAAACCACTAGCGAGTCTTCCACTTCTGAGGAGGAGACTACATCCACCGATGAAAGTGACAGTTCGATCAATGTCATGGGTATCATTATGAAGGATTCACAAAGGGTAAGCACAAGTGGTGATCCATCACCAGAAGGGCAACACAATGAAGAGGAGAGCAAATCACCTGGTCTAGGAGAAAGAATGTTGAAGGGTATGTTGTCCACGGAATTAACACTTGAGGAGAAAGATAGTTTTTTTGCAAATGTTGATGGGATTTCCTAACTTGTTCATTGACAACTATGAAAGAATCACAGGCATTACAGTGGTGGAACATCATATTAAGCTGAAGGAAGGAGTAAAACCAGTTGTGCTTGAAAGCTACGATGACTGGGGTTCATACAAGAGAAGGCACTCTTGGCCGAGGTAAGGAAACTGCTGGAGGCGGGATTCATCTATCCTGTAGAAAACTTAGAATGGGTGTCACCCGTAGTAGTGACGCCTAAAAAGAATGGTAAGTGGAGGTTCTATGTTGACTACAAACCACTAAATGCAGCTACAAAGAGAGATCACTTTCCTCTCCCTTTCTTGGATGAAATTTTGAATGAAGTAGCGGGTTTTGAATGTTATACCATGTGTGATGATTATTATGGATACTTTCAAATAGGCATAGCCTTGGAAGATCAGCTAAAAACCACTTTTATCACACCATGGGGTTGTTTTTCATACAGGGTTATGCCATTTGGTCTCACAAATGCACCTGCCACATTCCAAAGATATGTCACATATGTTTTTCAACCGTTCTTTGGATCATCCATAAGAGTGTTCATTGATGATTTTTTTATATATAGCTCCCGCCTTTCACACTTAGAAAAGGTAACTGAAGGTTTGGCCAGGTTGCAAAGCCTAGGTGGGCAATTAAATGTGGATAAATGCCACATTGGGGAGAGTAAATTCATTCTACTAGGCCATGAAATTTCAACAAAAGGTATCAACGCTAACCCAAGTAAGGTGTCCGCGCTCATAGCCCTACTTTCACCAACAACCGCACGTCAACAACTGGTCTCTTTTCTACAAAAAGTGAGATACTTGAGTAGATTCATACATCTACTATGACAACTTGTTCTACCACTGCAACAGCTCACTCAAAAATCGACTTTCACTTGGGACGAGGAAAGCAAACATCACTACAACAAGGTAAAGGAGGTCTTAGCCGCCCTGCCAACTATCTACCACCTAAATGGGATGAAAAATTCTATGTCACCTCAAGCGTGGGTGATGACTCATTGGGGGCTGTGCTACTCCAAAAGGATACGAGGACATCTTTCATGAGGCCAATCTACTTCTCTAGTTGAATGATGACAGCAGACAGCAGAGAAAGGTTTCACCCATGTGGAACACTTGGTCCTAGCCTTTAGGTTTGCAACTACAAAGTTTAGGTCATATTTGTTGCCTAAGTAATTTATGATTCTAACCACAAATGAGATATTTCCCTATGTCGTACAACACATGGATGTGTCTGCTAGGATTACTAAATGGCTAGTTCGTCTGCAAGAATTTGACTACACGGTACAGGTGGAAAGCACGACAAGGGCAAGCTTGGGGGACTCATGACCTACCAAGTCTTTGAAAGGAAGGAGGAGCAATCTAAGGGGGAAGAAGTTCGATTACCTCTAGTACCACCGATGGTAGAAGAAGGAGCAGACTCTCTCTACTTTGATGGAACCTTACAAGTGAGCGTCCGACAAAGCAGCTGTAGGCATAGTGGTCTTTGATGACAAAGGGACAAAGGTATTTTCGCTGGGCCAATTGTTAGATTCACATTTTAACAATGAAGCTGAGTATGCAACACTAACCAAGGGTCTACAATGGTGCGTCTCGCAAGGTGTACAACTCCTTAATGTATTTGGGGATGCTCTACTCCTGGTAAGGCAAGTAAATGGAGTATGGACATGCAAGAATCCTAGCTTGAGGACTCACTTAAGTGGTATAAAAACCTTGTTGGGTAAGTTTGAAGAAGTTCAAATACACCATATCCCAAGGGCTCAAAACCATGAAGCAGATGTCCTAGCAAGTGAAAGACTGTAGGAAGTACTGGTTGGGGCTATAAAGCTAAAGCTCCCTCTATTTCAAGGTAGTGACACCTTACCTGACATCATGCATTTTTTGGAAACAGGGGAATGCCCATGAGATTTAAAAAAGGGATAGAAGCAATGGCTGACGCGGAAGGCCACGAGGTATTGGCTCATCGATGACGGTTTGTACTATAAGGGTAAGGACCAAATACTCAGGGCCCAGCAATAACTTCTTATTACACGAAAATGCCAGTCTTTTACAGAATCTTTTACACATCAGGGGGGTCAAACGGTACGAGTACCCTTCCAAAGATACAAAGTAGTTAGCAACATACAGGGAGATGTTGTCCTCTACATCAAACAGGGTGTGCGTTGGCTATAAGCGGTGGGGAACTTCTCATCTAGCCATCATGTGATCCATGGAAGAATGACATCCATGAGATACTTCAGCTTATTCTAATCGTAATATTTTGGCTCATATGTCCGAATGCAGCAGCACGACTCATAATCGTTCTTCAATGATTTGTATCTTGTGTCGTCCATAAGGAGTGTGCTAGCTTCATTAAATTGAGGATGCTTGCGCCAAACTGTTCTCGTAGGAGCTTCAGGAAGATGGGCTTGTCACCGAACTGCCCCAAATGGCCTGCCACATCCTTCATAGAGGAAGCCCATTTTTCACAATGGGACTGGTCAAAAATATCCGTGTCAAGTAAACTAAGTTGTTAGAGCAGGTATACAGTTCAGAGTACCAAAGTCTAAAAAACAGCAACAAGTTTTGTATATAACAGTACCAAAGCACCAAAGTACCAAAAGTACCAAAGGACTTAATCACCAAAGTCTGAAAAACAACAAGTTCTGTACATAACAGTACCAAAGTACCAAAGGACTTAAATCACCAAAAAAAGAAAAACAACAAGTTCTATACATATCAGTACCAAAGTACCAAAGTACCAAAGGAATTAAATCACCACAGTCTGAAAAACAGTAAGTTCTGTACATAACAATACCAAAATTTACAAAGGACTTAAGTCACCAAAAAAAGAAAAACAGCAAGTTCTGTACATAACAGTGCCAAAGTACCAAAGTAAGCTGTGAAAATAGTACCGGTTGTATGGACAGTATCAAGTTGTGCAAACAGTACCAAAAGTACCAAATGTACCAAAGGACCAAAATGAATAAAAATAACCAAAAAGAACCAAAAGAAACAAATAGTACCCAATTGTGCAAACGATACCAAATTGTGCTAACATTACCGAAATTGTGTGGACACTATCAATTTGTATAAACAGTACCAAATTCTATACACGATAGTACAAAATAGTACAAAAAGAACCAATAGTACCAGAATATGTACAAATCAGTAGCAAAGGTAGATACAATACCAAAATCAGCCAAACCAGTTTGGAAGTTAAGGAATTCATACCTAAAAAGAGACTTTACATCTTCATCAACTTAGGGAAGCAAGCATGCAGTATGGTCATCAGATTGTGTCTTTGGCTGCACGACCAAAGCATCACGTCGCATCGCCTCCTCAGGCTAAGGATGAAATCCTCCGCATCAGGTCTGACCACGCAGTATTTGTGTCGGGAGACCTGCACGCATCGGGGCTTTCATCCCTCTGGAAATGGGATTTTCCACAAATCTTCGAGTTCTTCATGACAATCCTTCAACATAACTCCATTCACATCCAGAATGACAAGGCGCTTAGTGCTCGCCTTTACGTCCAACGTCATTGATGTATCCGGTCGCTTTTCATTCAGCCACCACCTGTCCCTCACTGAAGTACCACAAAGCAAAATGAGTAAAGGAACACCCAGCCTTTTGGCAATAGAAAGTGTGGACATTTAGCACCATTCAAAGGTTACCAATTTTTGACAGCATGACATAACAAGGAACGGACACATTAACATCCGACTAACATGACACCAAACATTGACAAACGTAAAATGGGATCGTATTTCATGATAAGCCAGAAGCAAGTACAAAATGGTGTTAAATAGCTAATTATTGGAGGTTCGCGGCTTGAGACCACGACCTTTGGGACGCTTTTTACATTTCATAAGAAAGAGTTCGGAGAGTGTGGAATAGTCAATGTTATAACCTGTTTCTAAGGTTGTCGCCTGCCCCGTACCTTCATCCTCCTCCATGGCTTTCGTCTCCTTTGCAAAATAAGGTGCCTCCTCCGTGCCATACTCTTTCGCAGCCTCCTTCGCACCCTCCTTCGCACCCTCGGCAGGTTCCGCCTCCTTCGCACTGTCAGCAAGTTCCGCCTCACTCTTTGCCTGCTGCCTCGTCTTTCTGCCCTCTACATACTTTGGAGTTGCATCCAAGCACTCGGCTGCGGAGGGAACTTCCACTGCCACCTCCTCATCAACCTGAATTTCTGCGTTGTTCTTCTTGCCTAGCTCTATCTCTATGTCATCAACTTCCTCAATCGGTTCACTTTTCTGTTTATCCTTCTCCTGCACTTCAGTTTTCAGTTTAGCTTCCACTGTGTTGGCATTAGGTCCTTGATGGCTTTCCTGCGCTTCGGCTTTAGTGTTATCTTCCTCCAAACTGGAGTCTAGAGCAGGCTCACCCTTTTTGCCTTCCATCGTGTTGGCACCAATGTCATGCAGTACTTCATGCACTGACTTATAAGGATCTTCCTGGAACATGTGACTGGCATCTGACTTGCCGTATCCAGGAAGATCCTTCCGATCCACAGGGGTGTTGGTGTTGTCATGGGTGTCCACACCGAAGATCTTCTCCCTACATATACACAAAGATGAAAGAGAAGATTAGATCATAAATTCAACTGATATTATAAGCATGTAGTGTCCAACACAAACACCCCACTTACTCTTCAATAATGACCTCCCTGAAATCCACGCCTTTGCCTCCGGAGGGATTGCAGTGTTGCAAAGTGCCTTCACGCACGTATCTTCCATTCTCAATACACCTGCAAAACACAGTGGATGGTAGTGATGCCTGCAGGGAAGCATGAAGGTACCAACCACGTAAGAAGCCTCCAAAGCCTCCCCACAGGAAACACAAGAACCAAACACATGTATTGTGTTTTCAGGGTCCACAACATGAGGCCTTGGAGTCAACGTGTGAGTCATCCCTCTCTTCACATCAGCAGAGAGCTTGCTTACAAATTCATACTGGTCTTGGGTTTCCAGGGACTCTTTGTAGAGCCTGGCATACTCTCTCTGCAAAACAGAATGCTCTTGTAATTTACTTACAAAAAAAACCAAGATGCATGGAAGAACACATGCAATAGAAAAAAATTGTTGAAAGAGTACCAAAATAGAACAAAACAGTACCCAATAGGCACCAAAACAGTACCAAAATTGATTGCTAGCAAGGAATAACACATGTAGTACCAAAATATTATTGCAACAGTTACAAAATAGAACCAAGACATTACCAAATCAAACAATTAGCAAAGAAAACATTATTAGAATAAAATACCAATGTAGTATCAAGGTACTAGAAATACCAAAAGGACCAAAAGTTTCAACAGTACCAGAGCAGTTTCAAGCACCAAAAGTACCCAAGTCATACTCAACATTACAATATAAGATAGTAACTAGAAAGTACCAAAATAAGTAGTACCAAGGATTGTGCCACATAGCACCCAAGGAAAATCTGTAAACTATTTGAGTACCAAAATTCTCAAGGCAGTGTCAAAATGGTCAAAGAGAGAACCAAATAAAATAAATAAGCACAAAAGGTTACAAGGAAAGTACCAAAAGTACCAAAATAGGTTGAAGTACCAAATGTTTCAACATTACCAAATCAGTATCAATCACCAAAAGTACCCAAGTCATACTCACAATTACAGTATAAGACTATAACTAGAAAGTACCAAAATAAGTAATCAGACTACCCAATGAACAGATAAGCACCTAGAGTACCAAAGATTGTGCCACATAGCACCCAAGGCAAATCTGTAGACGATATGAGTACCAAAAATTCTCAAGGCGGTACCAAAATGGTCAAAGAGAGAACCAAATTAAATAAAGAAGCACAAAAGGTTACAAGGGAAGTACCAAAAGTACCAAAATAGGTTGAAGTACCAAATGTTTCAAGAGTACCAAAGCAGTATCAAGCACCAAAAGTACCCAAGTCAAACTCAACATCACAGTATAAGACTGTAACTAGAAAGTTCCAAAATAAGTAATAAGAGTACCCAACAAACAGAAAAGCACCCAGAGTACCAAAGATTGTGCCACATAGCACCCAAGACAATATCTGTAAACTATATGAGTACCAAAAATTCTCAAGCCAATACCAGAATGATCAAAGAGAGAACCAATTTGTTGGACGGGTACGCCGCGACGGACGCCAGCATAGCGAGAACTCACCTGACATATAATGTCAACTGAGGGCGAATCTCGATCCGCAGGCGCGTGGAAGCAAGCAAAGGGTGTCAACCTCTACTCGACCGACTAATGACTACTTCCTACAGAGATATCAACTCTACATGCCATCGGTTCTGTGAATGTGAGAGTCTCCTATGATGCTATCGCAAGCCAAAAGCCCACTAGACGTTCTCGAAACGTTACGAAACTTGAGGGATATCCTATCAACACCAATAGGCCACTCTCCCTAAGGTCCGTGACCAAAAAAACCTACTCAATACCCTCCGTGCAGAAAACGCGTAGGATGTCTGGCCGGTTTTTGCAGGTCGATGTTTTCAAAAACTAAAGTACCTAATGTGTATCTCTACTCGCTCTGATCACGTGGATATGCTGAAATGAAAAAACGGACAATAGTTACTCACCGAAACTCCAAAAGTAGCTCGCGGGTGAATCTGCCAAAACACAGACGAACGCGCGTGATGTAAGCATCAACGCGTAGCTCTCCTCGTAGGCAACACACTGCTGCTCTTCGTTTTTGATTCCGACCACCGTAGCTCCTGTAGCACACACACACACACACTCTCTCACTCTCTCGCAGTCTCCCAACGACACAGAAGATCCGATTTATTAGAAGTCTTTTTACAATGCTTTAGGTTTTGGCTTATATACTAAGCCTTAGAAAACCTAATGTCCGACCAAAATGACCTGATTTG
Organism: Adiantum capillus-veneris; assembly: GCF_014529385.1. NCBI lineage: Eukaryota > Viridiplantae > Streptophyta > Polypodiopsida > Polypodiales > Pteridaceae > Adiantum > Adiantum capillus-veneris. The sequence goes on from NW_028221890.1 coordinate 8,670, forward strand.
TCCCTAGGCTTCTATAGAGCTTAATTACAACACCGTGAGCTGGCTTTGCTCATCCAACAAGCATCTGTGGCCAAAATACAATTGCAGACTTAAAATATGAAGTTCCCGTAAACATTGCAAAAGTGGCCGTAATGGCTCAAAATAATAATAACGGGATATTCGATGATGTCCATGAGCTTGTATCTTCACATTACAGTATCCATCTTCGTCTTCATCACTTCATCAGCATCTTTAGTTGGAATATTTAGAGTATCTTTAGAGAATCTTTGAGGATTCTTTATGGAATCTTTGTGGAAGCGTTGTTGAAAGGTTGGCTGAAAATAATAATAACGGGATATTCGATGATGTCCATGAGCTTGTATCTTCACATTACAGCATTCATCTTCGTCTTCATCACTTCATCAGCATCTTTAGTTGGAATCTTTAGAGTATCTTTAGAGAATCTTTGAGGAATCTTTATGAAATCTTTGTGGAAGCGTTGTTGAAAGGTTGACCTTTTAACAAAATTAAAATAACTAAGCACCAAAAGGTTACAAGGGAAGTACGAACATAGCAGTTAGTGTTCGATTAAATACCCAAATCAGTTTAAAAAGTACCAAAACAGTCCAAAATAAGCAAACCACTTTTTTAAAAAAAATGGAAAGTACCAAGACATTTAAAGAATATACCAAAGCACTAAGTAGCATGTATCATAGCAGTCCCAAAATAGAATTGAAAAAGACCAAATGATCAGAAAAGCACCAAAAGTACCATGGATTATGCCATTATAGAATCCAAAACAAAACAAATAGTACAGTGTAAGACTCAAAAATTAGAAACAAGGAAGTACCAATATAGTACCAAGTAGTTCAAATGAGTACCAAATGAAATGAAGCAGCAGCATAAAGTACTAAGGAAAGTTCCAGCACTGCCCTTAGCCCTTAGTGTTAAATAAAAGTACCAAAATAGTTAGAGAGAGTACCAAACCAGTTCAAGATAGTACTAAAACCCATAAAAATGGCAGCAAATAAACCAATCAAGAAGTAAAACATGCCAAATCACCAAACCTTGTGCATAATCAAAGCTTTCAACAATCGTACACAATGCAATAAGCCAGAAATACAATACCTCCTGCTGTTCAACCTCAGCTTGGAGCTTCTTGATATTTGCGAAAACTCCGTGCCGTCATAACAAGCACCGACTTGCTCCCAGATCAGCCTCCACCTCTCTGATCTCTTCAATTTTTCTATTGCTATTTTCACGTGAAGCCTGAATCAGCAGAAATGTAAAATAACCCACAAGCATTGATTACTCCTTCCCACTTTAATTTCTGTCCCATTGATAACTAAACCTGGATTCTTGCACCGTCCTAAGATATTTTCAACCATATTAAAGTATCCTGCTATCAAACAAGGATTAGGCAGTCTAGCTATCAAATTTGGTACTACAAGAGTCAGCTGAAAACAAATTAGCAAGCATACACTACTGATCACAAGTAAGATTCTATTCAAGAGAATTACAACTGTTGCTACCAGTGGCTAGACTTGTAGTTGGGGCTTACGCTATATGGCTCCCCTCGTGGTCACTCCCTTCGTCATATGGCATACTGTTGTAGATATTTTCATATATCTCTGAGGATAGTTTAAAATGCTTATGCACGCCCGGTATGACCTCCATGGGGAACCGTATGGCTCTAACAAGATGGGAGTAGATCATGACCGGTGTTTTCTCATTCAATAGGGTATAAGTATCAACTTTTCCCTCAACCAGGGCATAGTACAAACCCTCAACCAGAATTCCACCCTTTACGATCTTGTTATGCCAAAGGTCCTTCAGTACTCTTGGTGCCTGGTACATGGTTTTGGTGCACTTTAGAAGGTAGAAGTCCTCTTTCTCTTCGGCTTCTTTCACTACAAAGTTATCCCCAATGGACAATAATTGGCTCAGCACCTTAGGGTCTCCTTCATACATAGGCATGGTTAAATCCACACTCACTTGGGAGGAAAGCAGATCATTGTAGTTCTCCTCACATCATCCTCTTCCTCATCACTACCTACTTGTACAGACTCTGTCAATGTCTCAAAGGAGAGATATTTCCATTCTTCAGTGCGCTGTTTATTATTGCATCTCCTCCATTGCCCATGCACGCAAGGATCACAAAAGCAAGACAGTGTCCGAAAATGCACATCACGTGGATTGTGTGTTGAGTAGCCGTCAACACAATGGAATGAGTGAGACCCTGCAATTGGTTTGCAGCCCCATAGTGGAGAACGCAACACATCATTCGATGAAACCAACCAGAAGACCCTTCTTGTGCTAGCACCCCCACCTTCCCTCGCTGTGTTAAACCTCGCGTTTAGAAAATTGACCACATCATCCGCACACTTCATGGGCCAGCCATTGGGCTTTAGCTCCTCATGCGTCAAGGTTCTCTTGATAATAGCACCTGCAACATCATGCTCTCCTTTTCCATGTCCTGAAGTGGAGAAGTTGTGCATCATATGCAATCCTGTCAACCTAGCTACAAAATAGTATGGTCGTCGTGCCTTGAACTGTGGAGCGGCACCATCTAACCAAACCCAATGATAACGGAAACATTGTCCTTGTTGTTTCATCCAACTATCATGTAAGAGAAAAACAATGCTGAAAAAAGAGCATGTCATGGAGCTTATCGTCTGATATGTAAAAATGCAGAGTCTTCTCAATGGCTCCTACTAAATTTCTGATATAAGAGATGTGCACCAGTATTGTGACCTATGTTGACAACCAATGCATGGACTGAATCTCATTCTGCACTTTAAAGCTGTAATTCTCTACAAAATCAACAACAGAAACCACAACGTCGCTTGGAAACTTTAGCAAGCAGTCTTTAAATTGTTGGGCATGCCACCTAAAAACAAAGTTGTGCTTGACAAATGATCTGAAAAAAGATGAATGAAAGTTTCACTTTTCATCCTTTCCACGACTGACTCCTTTCTCTTCTTCTCGTTTCCTTCAGCATTAACCTGCTCAATACCCACATCCTTAAATATCTTAACAATCACCTCCCTGCTATCTGCTGCAATCTCGTCTAGGAAGAATGACAACTTCCTTACACCACATCTAGGGCACTCTCCCAGCAAGCATCTCTGTGCATGATATTCATGATCCTTAGGGCAAGGGCACAATATGAAATTCATCAAGATACTTATGTGCTGAAAAACTAACTGGTTTGCAGAACACTCACCTACTTCACACTGTGTACCACAAATGGAGCATGTACATGGATGTTCCTTTGCGTGATGCCCAAACTTGTTCTGGTGCATTTGATTGAAAGCATCCCTAAAGTATACCATCTGGATATGGTAAATATAGCAGCAAGTATAGCGTTCCTTTAATTTTGGACAAAGAATGGCTTGAGTGTCTCAAAGGACCTAAGTGACAACTCCACCACAGGATACGTGCTTTTGAATCTTCTGTAGAGCTCCACCTATATACAAAATTTGATCCACATTAGAGCTCAGAATATTACTATAAAACAGCAAAGCACCAAAGTAGTTTACAGTACCAAAATTAACAATGTAAACCACCAACTCATTCTAAAATACCAAATTTGGCACTGTATTGCCAGATTTCAGGCTAGAGTACCAAATTAAGTGCAGAAAAGCACCAAGCTGGATTGATAGTACCAAACTAGATTCATGGTATCAAAGTGGGTACATTTATGTACATTGCATAGAACCAGCCTGTATTCATAGGACCAAGCAGGGTCCATAGTACTAAATTATGTACATTGCATAGTACCAACCGAATCCATAGTACAAAACAGGGTCCCTACTACCAAATTCTGTACATTGCATGGTACCAACCTAAATTCAAAGTACCAAACAAGATCCCTAGTACCAAGTTTCGTACATTGCATGGTACTAGCCTGAGTTCATAGTACCAAGCAGGATCTCTAGTACCAAATCTGTACGTTGCATGGTACCAGCCTAAATTCATAGTACCAAACCTAGTACCAAACAGGATCCCTAATACCAAATTCTGTACATTGCATGGTACTAGCCTGAATTCATAGTACCAAACATGATCCCCATTACCAAATTCTCTACATTGCATGGTACCAGCCTAAATTCATAGTACCCAAAAGGATCATTAGTACCAAATACTGTACATTGCATGGTACTAGCTTGAATTCATAGTACCGAAAAGGATCCCTAGTACCAAATCCTATACATTGCATAGTACTAGCTTGAATTCATAGTACCAAAAAGGATCCCTAGTACCAAATCCTGTACATTGCATAGTACCAGCCTGAATTAATAGTATCAAACAGTATCCCTAGTACCAAATTCTGTACATTGCATAGTACCAGCCTACATTCACAGTATCAAACAGGATCCCTAGTGCCAAAGTGGGTACATGTCTGTACCCTGTATAGTACCAATTTGAAAACCTAGTACCAATTTGGGTACTTTTTTGTATACTACAAAGCTACAAAATGGATCCATAGTTCCAAAATAACAACTTTCCAGATACAAAAAAGTACCTAATTGGGACTGTGCATCTTTACTTTGGAGAATTTCTACCAAACAATGGTACTATGCATCTGTTTGGTACTATTCAAAATCTAGAGAAGCTTCAAATTGGGTACTACTGAGGTAGGAATTGTACCAGAATGATACCAGGTTTGGCATGCTCAGAATTGGTCAAATTTTGGCATACTGGAAATGGTACTATGGAGCTGAGTATTCGTACAATGATTGTTGGCTAACAAGTTGTGGTATTTTGTGTTAATCCAAGAGTAAAAAGGTGAGCATGGATTACAGTGTGGGCAACACATATTACTTGAGAATCATCTAGAAGATGTATGGGATGTTTGATGACACATTTTGCCTCGATCTTGTGCTTACAGATATCCTTTTTGTTAGGAGAAACTCTTGTCTCGGATTTCCAGAAAGCGGCCACTAAATCTCTAGTTTCGATTGTGATACTTGTATGCAGAGGCAACTGTCTGTGACAAGCACTAAGTGGCAACACCTCATCCTCATCTTTCATTCCCAGTCGATTGCTTGTTGTCGCTATATTACGTCGATGAACACCCAAGGCAGCAACAATTTTGGACTGGTTCACAGTGGTTATGCTTTAATCACCATTGTTCAGTATCATCGTCAAAGAGGTTCTCTTCACAAAAAGCTTAGTTGAAGAGTGGGGCAATTTCAGGTGAGTCAATGTGTTGCGAACGCCGGAAAGAAGACTTGATTGCCCATCCGAAGTCCTCAACTTGTAAAATGGTTGATGATGCATGAGCTGCTCTAGAATTTCTTGTTGTTCTAGTGTTTTTAGTCCTTGGATCTGCCGACGCCAACATCTAGCCATGGCTTTGCATATATTGTTCCTTGATCTGGTTGTAGCAAGTTCAGCTCTCTTAGCAGGGTTGCGCTCCTTGTGTCGTTGCTCACACTTCTTTTGTGTCCAATAGTCTCGCAAAAATACTTGGTTGTTGCTGACAGGTTCATGAATGCTTGTGGTTTCCATCATAGCACCCTCTGTAGATGCACGTACCCCTGACTCAAGATAGGTGAAGGAATCACGCTTAGTATCCATCGTCATCTCTGAAGATATGGTACTGGCCTGAACTGCCATGGCTGTATGGTGGGAGAGGGAGAGAGGGAGAAATAGAGAGAGAGAGAGAGAGAGAGAGAGAGAGAGAGAGAGAGAGAGAGAGAGAGAGAGAGAGAGAGAGAGAGAGAAGAGAGAGCAAGAGAGGATGGGCGAGAAGGGTGGGTGCTCCACAGAAAACAAAATAGAGAATGTGTGTGTGTGTGTGTGTGTGTGTGTGTGTGTGTGTGTGTGTGTGTGTGTGTGTGTGTGTGTGTGTGTGTGTGTGGTGTGTGTGTGTGTGTGTGTGTGTGTGTGTGTGTGTGTGTGTGTGTGTGTGTGTGTGTGTGAGAGAGAGAGAGAGAGAGAGAGAGAGCGAGCTAGCCAAATCTCCTTCTCCACTTCTTGCACCCACGTTGTTTATCTGTTATAACACGTTTCAGGAAAAAAGAATAAACTAGAGTAAACTATAAAGCCTCCAAGAAATTGATTTTATTTTTTCTCCTTTTTGTTCAATTTTGCATCTTTTACTTGGGTCTGATTCTCCTTACCACACCCACCAAGCCTAGGTGGTGTCAAGGACAACCAATTTTGTACCACCATCCCTTGCTTTCACCCACATTGTAAGCACCACTAAGCACGTAATACACTCATGCTTGAGAGCTAATGGCAGCATGTTTTGTTGCAAGATTTGGGCACTTAGCATTGGCAACATCACCATTCTCCCCCATGATTCACCAAACCACGATCACTCAATGCACGTGAGGTAGTCGCTACTCTCCCACCAAGCAACATGAGCACGCTTGGATTGAAGGTATCAACGCCATTCCACCTTGGCCCGCTCTCAATGTTGGTGATTGGGGTCGTCGGTGGCTGCATCGTCTTGTTGTTCTCCCTCAACTAATCCTCCTGCTAACTCCAACCTCACCATGCACCATATGGCGCTCGTATCTCATGTTGCATCCCAAATGCCAAGAGCCAGGTTTGTAGTTGTCAAGACCATCACTTGTAAGTATCTTCATCACCAATAAAAAAGGGGTGTAATGTTGTCTTGATCTTTGGGATTCATCCTCTATTCTGAATTCCCATAGTTACGGGATGTTTCGTCTCTTGTATATCACCCTACTCATGCTCCATCATGTGCAATCTCTTCCGCCAGTCAGTGTACCCTGTTTCAAGCTTTTCACATCTCTCTCTCGTGCACATACTAATGATTTGTGATGAGGCATTTCACTACCTGTGAACGGTTGTTACACCACCATTTCGTGTTGACTACCTAGAGAGCATTTCACATTTGCTACCCTAGGTCATGTATGTTTGCGTCCTAGCCGCATTTATGCTAGGTGGTGCCCATTCCTACCCATAGGATTACTCCTACCTACATATGATGCTTGGGGATGTTCATGCTATGTGTGGTGTAGAGGCCACCCCATATGGCATGTCATTTCCGGCTATCATTGTCAAGGATACTACACTTCTTGACAAAACTTGTACGGGTCCCATGTATAATGCTCTCCAGTTGTGGCTGGATCCTCAAGCTCAGAGCCTTTGCTAGAATTTTTTAGGATGAGTTGAGGATGGTAATGGGTTGGCAATGTTGAATCTCATGCAAGGAACCTCCCTCCTTAGGAATTAGGTAGATCAAGCCCTCACTCATGCTGTTCGGTATCTCGCCAGTGTGAAAAATGTACTGGAATACACTGTAAAGATCTGAATCAAGCAAGTCCCATTACTCCAAGAAGAAGCTGGGAGTTAAACCATTCTCTCCCATTATTCATTTCTATGCTCGATCGACAATGAGCATGGGGATATAGTTATGCAGGATATGTCTTCTAGCAGACACCTAGAGCAACTGGTTTTCTCTGAGGTTGCACGACAGGTTGATGCGTCTTTTGCGGACCATCAGGAGATGAATGTGGCTGATGCGCCTTGTCAGTCAGAGATTCCTATTGCCAGGGATATATATGTTGATGCATGCTCCATAGAGCTATCAGGGCCCGCTAGCATTGCATCGGCATTTGGTGGTCTCATGTATGAGATGTTGATCTTGAGACCGGATATCGCAACTGCATTGGGAGCATTTGCAGTTGGGGTTGTCAGTTGTTTGTTGACTGATGATGGCATAGTGCACGAGGGAGATATGCAGGTATTGCGTACATACTTGCAGTACGTGTGCGGTACGTCTAGTGGTGTATGAACTTACACGGGAGCAAGACAGCCGGATGCACACGATCACAGCCAGCCAGTGGGCATCGGTTGAGAGCGATTTTCTCTCGTCTTTTGTAGTCTTTAGACTAGTTTCTCTTGCTTAAAGGCACAGTCGCCTTTAAGTGGGAAGTTGTTGGGGTATATGCGCATGTGCCTTGCCCAGCCGCCCAGAGTCTGGGCGTCCACTGATTTTTATACCTTATACATAGCATAAGTGTATAGGGGCTGCTCACTCTTTGAGTCTCCCCACCCATATCTGTGTGTCGTGTGTCTCCTTCTCTCTCTCACTCTCCGTCTGTGGTGCTCTCCGATCCCCTTCAAGTCAATCCCCACTTAACACACACTCACACATGATTCTTTTGTTTTCTATTTACTATCACATTTTTTAACATTTAAAATGATGGTTTCTTTTAACTTTTCGTCATAGTAATTCCTTCAATCAAGTATTAAAGACAACATTGAAAAGAATTATTTTAGCAAACAGACATCTTTAAACTTAAGACAAGGTATTGTAAATCAAAACATTGTCCATAATAGCCATGACCAGTACTCTTCTTGTCTCAAGATCACCTAAGGGTAAAACACAGAACCAATTCCTTGTTCACAATCTAGGGTGGATAAACCCCCACCCAAGGTTCGGGGTGCCCATACACCAAACCAGTTGCCCATACAACCGAGCGGCTCCCCTAGGATAAAAAAACGGTATTCTAACTTATGTAGAAACATCAAGACATGACACAGAGTAGAAACTCATTGTTCATGGGGTAGCCGACTTATCCGTGGCTGGAAAGCCATCATTATTCATCAAAATATACCAAGGAGTCGGAGGTGTCTTGAGACAAGCTGTCTTAAGGATAATCAATCATATCTTTCCGAATTCAACCAGTCTTAGCCCAAACGATTCTTTCCTAATTACAAACAATGCACGTTGGTTTCTTGGGAGTTACCTTCCGTTTTGGCCGATTATTCCTTTCCTGATTCTTACTCACTCCTTACGTATGCAACATTAACTTATATAAGAACTTAAAGTATTTAGAGACATAATTGAATAATGGAAAATCCACCTGAGACTGATCGGCCATCTATTGTTGCACTGGCGCCTGAAAACTCTCCTCCGTAGGCCTACTACTAGGCCCAGCTTCGTCGTCGTGCGACGCTCTAGTTCGTTTTGGAGCTACGTCCTCATCATCGGATGTAGGATTTGCTTGGGTCCTTTTGGGTGCCATTACTTCTTATCCTTATTAAAAAGGACGTCTAATCATTAGGTAAATTATCCTAAAGCTAGACTTAATCTTTGTATTCAATTGTAACCCAATCAAGGTTAAATTTATCGTTTTAATTGGTAAATTCTTGACCTAATAATTTCTTATTTGACTATATAGATATAATAACTTTTTTCAAAGCTTTCCTAAGAGGTTTCTAAGCTCTCCTAATTTTCTATATCTTTTTTTTTATTTTTCCATCGAATTTTAAGCTAGGAATCTACTTATTTTGAGCTTAATATTTATTGTATTTACTTTCTCTTAAAGATTTTATTTCCTCAACTTTATATTAGTGGTTTATCCTTACTGTAATTTTCCTACAAACTTTTGACCCCAAAGTCTATTTACTTTAATTAATCTTTTGCTAAAAATAGAAATTCTTGTCAATTATAATTTTTGAAACTAATTAATTAATTATGGTATAATTATCACAAGTAGATAGTGATATTTGTGACCTTAATTAATTATCTTTTAATTTTTTAGCTTGATTATCTAATTTTCACATTTAATTTTTAGCTAAAACTAGAATAATTTGACTTATATAAATATCTATACTAATTTTCTAACCTTGACATAATTATCACGGCTTCTTTATCATGTAATTTAACTTTGATAAATAGCATGTAGTCATCTAACATAATTTACTGATTTCTATCCTTAATTTTTAGCTAGAATTAGTATAATTTGACTTAGATAAATATTTATACTAATTTTCTAACCTTGACATAATTATCATGGCTTTTTTCTCATGTAATCTAACTCTGATAAATACCATGTGATCATCTAATATGATTTACTAATTTCCCCCTTTAAGTTTTAGCTAAACTTAGTATAATTTGACTTAGATAAATATCTATACTAATTTACTAACCTTGTCATAATTATCATAGCTTCTTTATCATGTGATCTAACTTGGATAAATAGAATGTAATCATCTAACATGATTTACTAATTTCTCTCTTTAAGTTTACCTAAAATTAGTATAATTTGACTTAGATAAATATCTATACTTATTTTCTAACCTTGACATAAACATCATGGCTTCTTTATCATGTAATTTAACTCTGCTAAACATCATGTAATCATCTAACATGATTTACTAATTTCCCTCTTTAATTTATCCTCAAAAACAAAGTTTTTTTATGAAGATAATTATATAAACCATTTTTTCGTAGCTAGCCAAATTATCACAACTTTGTAGTGATGTATTCTAGCTCTTAAAATTATCCCAAAGCTATATAATCTAACTTACTAATTTCTCTTATTAATTTACCTTTAAAAATAGGGCTTTTTGATTAAAATAATTACCTAAACTAATGTTTTGTAGTTAATCAAATTATCATGGTTCCCTAAGAATGTATTCTAACTCTAAAAATTATCTCAAAGTTATTCAATTTAATTTACTAATTTCCCCTTTTCATTTATCCTCAAAAAACAAGATTTTTGACTAAGATAACTAGCTACACTAATTTTTTGTGGTTAAGCTAATTATCATAGCTTTCTAAGAAAAAATCATCTCAAAGCTATCTAATCTAGTTTACTAATTTCCCTTTTTAAGTTATCTTCAAAAACAAGATTTTTTGACTGAGATAATTAGCTAAATTAATTTTCTATAACTAAGCTAATTATCATGGCTATTTAATGTTGTGTTCTAACTCTAAAAATTTTCTCAAAGCTATCTAATCTAATTTACTAATTTCCCGCTTGATTTTATCTCCAAAAATAGGGTTTTTTGACTTAGATAATTAGCTAAATTATTTTTTTGTGACTAAAATAATTATCATGGTTTGTTTTAATTTTGAAAATTATCTCAAAGCTATCTGCTCTAATTTATTAATTTTCCTCTTGATTTTATCTTCAAAAACAGGGTTTTCTAACTAGGATAATTAGGTAAATTATTTCTCTATGGCTTCTTTAACATGTAAACTAATTCTAAGAAATAGCATATAATTATATAATATTTTTCTAATTTCTCTATTTAATTTATGGTAAAAAAATAGACAATTTTAGCCTAATTAAATATTTAGATTAATTATCTATTAATGACTAATTTATCTTGTGTTCCTCACAGTGTTTTCTAATTGTGATATTTAAGTCAAGGATTTTTTAGCTAATTAAATAGATTTCTCATCAGTTTTTTGATTAAAAATAGCTAAATTCTACCTAATTGATTGCATAAACTAATCAAAAAATTAAAAGATATTTTTTTAGCATCTTGATAGTCTAATACAATTTTAATAATTATCTCATACTAATCTAAGGTTAATTAATACAGTTACCATTAGTTTATGATCAAAAAGATTAATTTCAACCCTAATATGGCTTAATAATTAATTAGATTAATATCCCTAATCTTAATCCAAGTAAACAAAAAAATATCAAGAATTAAGAGAGTAATTTAGAGTGTAAATAAGTTTAATCTTCTTAATTAACTGGATGAATTAAGAAAACATAAGTAAATTAGCATAATTTTGCTAGTTAAAAAGGGATTAAGCTAATTATCCCGATAATCAGCTAGAGTTTTTGCTCTCTAGTGATTTTTGAGTAGAGTTCTCTCTACGTAAGAGGGAAATGGCCATGACTCCGAGTCTATCTGAAACTGTGAAGCAAGGGTCATATTTGGAGGTTTCAGGGCACTCACAAGCTAGAAATGGCAGTAACTTGCATCCCAAGGCAGCCCTACAGTTCCACAAGCACCCCCTCCTGCTAATTCTAGCTTAGGAAGGTTCATTACTGCCCCCAGATACACAAAATGGATTTTTTGCTATTATCTGACCCTTTTTATGATTAATTTTGGAAATATCTGCAATAATCAGTAAATATCTAGGGATTTTATGATAAAAGTCTTTTACAATAATGATTACCAAAACCTTAAATTTTATTTAATTAATTTAATCAATAGTGTAAACTTCCAGGGGCCATAACTAAGCCAGTTTTTATCGGAATTCAGTTTTCAAAATTTCTAGCTCGGGGTTTGTTGTGCTTAAGATTCCAAAAATACCATTTTTTATTGCTTTTGAGATAGTGTTTTCACCTGGTTGCCTGATCAATGCTTTCTCCTAAAGCTTGAGTTCATTCCCGACAGCTAGAAAGGTGGAGACCTTACAATCACCCCAACTTAAGAATTTGAGATGCCCTCATCTCAACTGAAACTGGGAAAATCTTTGAGAAAAAAGGTTTCATTTTTTCAAGTGGCATCTTCAATGGGATAATCTTTCCACTTTACCAAGCATTACTGATTATTCTAAAAGTTCTTTCTAGTTTCAAGTGATAGCCGACTTTTGAAAATCAAAGAAAAAAAAGAAAAAAAAACTTGTTTTTCCTCTATTGAAGCCTTGGCAACACTGATGGAAGGCTCGGCACTGCCTGGTCAATCCTCCCAACACCCATACAGGCATGACACCCCCCCCCCCCCCCCCCGGCCCTACGGGCATTGGATGAAATAACACCCCCTCTCTTTCTCTCTCATTTTCCCTACATACCTCTCTCTCGAATTTACCACCCCCCCGGCTAGGCGCAAGCTTTGAGCACTCACCCCAACCCCTCTCTCGTGCTCCCTCTATGTTGAGCCACATGGAAACCCCCCCCCCCCCCCCCCCCCCCCGCCTCTCACACTTTTTCCCCCCACTCTCATTACCCCCCCCCCCCCCCCCTTGGTCCGCTAATATTCTTCCCCTAACCCCTCCCCCCTTTTCCCCACCCGCTTGCCTCACCCTCCCCTCGGCTTCACTCACCCTTCCCTTGGCCCGCTATCCCCACTATCCCCCCCACACCATTGACTTCTACCCCTCCTCATCCTTGAGACAGCATACAAAACGGAGGACAAGACAACACCCCCCCCCCCCCCCACGGTGGCGCCCTAGGAGATTCCCACTCCCTCTAGTGCCACCCCATCCTCTCTCTCTCTCTCTCTCTCTCTCTCTCTCTCTCTCTCTCTCTCTCTCTCTCTCTCTCTCTCTCTCTCTCTCTCTCTCTCTCTCTCCGTTTCAAGCCCGAAGGTGCAGCGCGCATGACCATGGAGCCCACGCCTTCATACACCACACACTCACCCTCTCCCTCATCCTCACACTCACACACACACACCCCCAACACCCTCTCCCTCTCTCGCACTCTGTTTCGGTAGCATCCGCCCGCCCTTTCGCTCTCTCTCCCTCTCGGCCTGTACAGGTGCAGCGCGTTCTCTCTCTCTCTCTCAACACCACACACACACACACCCCACTCATGCATACACACACACATACATACACACACACACACCCCACCCCAATCTTGCGTAGCTGCCGCTGACCGCCGAACAGAGAAGAAAAAAAAAATTAAAAACATATATACATTATGTACATAAGCCCCCGTTCCCACCGCACGGTCGCGCACACATGCACTCACACACACACACCCATATACATACATATATATATACATACATATATATATATATATATATATCTATATATATATATATATATATATATCTATATATATATATATATATATATATATGCACATCCGCCCACATGCACATACGTACACACACACGCGTATACGCACCACAAATTCAGGAAAAAACGAAGGACTTCACAACAACTACGACAACCACAAAAAGGCGAAGGATCCAAAGCACACGCAGCCAACAACAAAAAGAGGAAGTGCGCCGAAGGCATGCCTCGTCCGACCCCGAACAGAAGTACGCTCGACACCGACGCACGGGCAACACACCATTCGCCGGTAACACGCAACCACGACGCCATCCCAGTAATTTATAGGTTATTTTCATCATTTTCTTCAGTTTTCACCCGAGCCATTGTAAATTCCCATTTTTTTGTAAATATCCTCTCTCTAGGTGATGGTCACAAAGTCCCACCTAGAGATTCCCATCTTTTAATAAACCTCCCAAAACAAAGCAAGGGTCAACCACATCGGGCCCACCACTTGCTTTGTCTCCCCGATTAAGCTTACCCTAACCACACTGGGATTACCATAATCCAAGCAACCAACACCTATAAATTGGCACTGAGAGGTCACTATCAGGGGGGGGGGCAATTCATGAGGAGCCAAGCATTTGGTAGAGTGTAGTGGGAAGGATTGACACCATTACCATCACGGGGAGGGGGCTTGTGTGTTGGGTTTTCCTTGGGAATTGCACCATGCGAAGGGAACCACACCCATCTCTCAACTCCAATGGTCGATGCACACACGTATATACGCTCTTGGTAGTAAGTTTCACAATCATGGAGTCGTCTTAGAGAATGCACCAAGTAGGTTGCACCACCTCCTTTCCCTACCTCTCTACCACCACGGTGTGACACTTTGTAAATACTGCAGAAGTAATTCACCCTCACACCCCCCCGAGGGTTTTCATCATTTGCAAATCTCTCTCTCTCTCTCTCTCTCTCTCTCTCTCTCTCTCTCTCTCTCTGTCTCTCTCTCTCTCTCTCTCTCTCTCTCTCTCTCTCTGTGTGTGTGTGTGTGTGTGTGTGTGTGTGTGTGTGTGTGTGTAAGTTTGTGGTGTTCATATCATCGTGGTTTGCGTCCTAGCCGCTCAAAGCTAGGTGGTGCCCCGTGTTCGCTTTACCGTGGCAGGCTCGAGGTGCGCCATTCAGATCCCGACGTTTTAGAGGCCGTCGGGATTCGGGGTCCGCTTTGTGTCCGTCATTTGGTGCGCCCACTGAGGAGGGCTTTCTAAGACCCTTCAGTCACACAATGTTGAAAGTGATGCCCACTATCAATTTTGGGCGAATGGTTGAAGGGATTTTCTAACTGAAGGACGGAAGAAGAGGAGACGAAGGAGGCACTAGCCGCCTTCATTGAGGTGCTACTGCGAGGCTGCAGTGTCGTCAGCATTCAAGAGGTAAATTATCCATCTCGTGTCGCTCGTTCTAACTATAAATTGAGAGCATCAGGTGGGAGGTCGGTGAAGTGCCATCACTGTTGTCAACCAAGGCACACTGTCAATGAGTGCCAGCAAACGAAGGTAGCAAAAGGGCTGAAGTCATCTACATCGACATTTATCGCGAAGAAGTCATTCACATCAACGAAGGGAAGTCATTCACATCAAGGAAGGGAAGCAAATGGTGAGACTTCTTTTCCCTAAAGAAACTGCAATCAAATTTATAACTCCAAAGTGGCCTAAAGGGGCTGCTCGAGCCAAAGGCAAGGAGAAGATAAGCCAGTCTGGAAACACATGACCCCGAAGGGAGAAGCATCTGGCCAAGCAAGTGCTTCAAACTCAGAAAGCCAGGCTGTACTCACTTTGCCAAAAAAGAAGTCGTCCGAAGCTAAGGGGCGGAAGGTCACCTACCGATTTGAACGACGCATGCGAGTGCTACCAATCCACTTTTACAATCCGGAAGAAGAAGTGGTAAGAAGATTCCCATGTCCTAGAGAAGAGTGGTTCGGCTACTGCTCTCGCTGTTTTGGAAAGCGAGTAGAGGATCTTCCTCCTCTCCCTGTACAACTTATCTTGAAGAAACTCTCTACCACGAGAGAAACCCAGTGGGCTGGGGACGAGTTGCAACTGAATGGAGTAGAATTCATACAGCACGCGGACTACGGAAATTACCTACAATTGTTGTTAGCCAAGAGGCTGGGAGTGGTCAGACGCGTCGCCATCACCCCGTACGTGATGAGCAACGAAGGAAAGGTAGAACCCATGAAATGCAACGACCTCTTGTGGATGTGCCGACTCATCAACACTGGCACGGTAAGAGTATGAGTAAGTATTCCACCCTCTGTGCATGATGGAAAATGGGCCGACGGCATTCCCTTTCAGATTCCTGCAGCATATACATGTGAATATTTATGTAGATAGGAAAGTCTTCTACCAACAGAAGATCGTACACCTATTCGGTGCAGCGGTACTAGGAGAAATCCTCAATTCCCCGAACCCTATCATTCTCCCCATATTAGATTACCATCATTCCTTTAATGTCTCTATCTTTATCCTATTTTAACCTATCCACCCATCCCTGTAAAAAGCCGCTATGAGCCGCTACTGTTAATGTAATGTTTAAAAAAAAGAGAAAAAAAGAAAAAGAAAAAAGAGATTTGTAATTTCCTGAGTCACTACCATGGCAAGTGTTTCTTTCCCCACGTTCAGTGGAAAGAAGGGAGAGGATCTCACCACCGACTTTTTGGATGATTTCGACATTGCTTGTATCGTCTCCAACAAAGATGACGACGTTTCACGACTTAGAATTTTTTCTCTACTGATGAAAGTAGAGGCCAAGTCCTGGTATAATGCATTGCCCCAGGCTACCAAGAATGCATGGGAAGTGTTAAGGGCTGCTTTTGTAAAGAGGTTTGGTGGAGGCACAACCTCGAAGAAGCTATGGCAGCTCTACTGACAAAATTAAAGCAGGGAGGCCTGCTGGAGTATGCCACCTACGAGTCCAAATTTGTGGACTTATGGGAGAGATGGGTTGCCTCACCGGAGGAAGGCGAAGGAGCACCTAATTTTCTAAAGAAGGACCGTTTCATTGCTGTTCTATGGTCACCGCTTAGAGAGAAGGTGAAGGGAAGGTTTCCTGCAACATATGAGTTGGCAGTCGAAGTAGCCCGCCTTAAAGACAAGAAGTTGCACATGCAAGCAAGAGTAAACGAGTCAGAGGAAACAAGCTCAGCCCGACCAACCCCAGTGGCTGCAACAGCCAATCATAGAGTCCAACCGCAGGAGGCATCAGAAGAGCAGCAAGACCTGCTGAGTCGCATCACCACCCAACTAGAGAGTTTATTTGTGCATCTGGTGCAGCAAGGGCATGCATCTGGCAAGAACCCAGAACAAGGAAGAGGACAACGAAGGCAGAACCCAGAGTACCATTGTTACAACTGCGGGGAAGATGGCCATGGAATGTACTACTGCCCACACTCGAGGAGGCAGAATTTCAATAGGGGGGGGAGACAGAATCAGATCTCTCTGCCAAGAGCAAGACCACCACCACCTAGGCAACCAAGACCAATCCCACCGGTCCAAATCCTTCGACCACCTGTACAACAGCAACCACCACCCCAACCTCTCATTCCGCCACTACCCCCACCACCCGCTGTGAACCAAGCGGTGAGTGTTATTAGCTTGGAGGCTAAAGGGAAGGAGAAGGTAGAAGAATCAGCTCGAGAGAAGCACAAAGGAAAAGCGAAGGTAGAATAAGTGGATGCTATGGGAGTGAAGCGTGCGAGGCACGAGGAGGCATCTCAAAGAGAAGAGAAGATAAAAGGAAAGGCCGAGTCTAGCAAGCAAGCAGCTAAACCGCGGCAGAAGATAGACATCATGGACTTCTCACTAGGTGAGTATGCAAAACCCTATGACTTAGTTCAGGATGTGTTAATGCAGGGCCCGAAGATGACTTGGCCCCAATTACTCCACCTTGCACCCAGAATGAGGAGGCAATGGACAAAAATGGTAAGTACCAGGAAATCAAGGCCCAAATAGCTGGGGCTATCTCCGGGAGGGATCTTGACGACATCCTGCCAACCATGGACGCTCACATCAAGGGGCAACGAATTTCAAACGTCTACATAGATGGTGGCGTGCAAATATGCGCCATGAGTGAAAAGATGATGCATCATCTAGGTCTAGAGGTAAGTAGGCCGGCACCCTGCCGAGCCAAGATGGCAAACAATGTAAGAGTGAAATGCGTAGGCATTGTAAATGCGGTCAAAGTAAAAGCATTCAATACAGAAGTGGAGGTAGACATCTTCGTCATGCCACACAAAGGGGAGGGCTACCCCATCATTCTTGGGAGGCCTTGGCTTATGTCTATAAAAGCTGAACAATTCTAGAGCACCAGGATGATCCAGATGAAGGATGCTAAAGGGAAGTCCATATTCTACAACAATAGGACTGGAAATGAGCGCAACATGATCTTGGAGGCTTCAGAAGATGAGTCCACCAGCGACTACTCGTCTACCTCAGGAGAAGAGAAGACCACCACCGACAGAAGTGACAGTAGCATCGAAGTAATGGGGGTCATTCTTAAAGACCTGAACAGATTAACGCAATCTGAAACAACCTCGACAAACCAAGAGGGATCATTAGGTATGCAGTCCTTGGAGGATACAGGTAAGCTACAAAAAATGCTCTCAATGAGTTAACCAATGAAGAAAGGAAGGAGTACGTATCCATGCTAGGTAACTTCACTACTTTGTTCATTGATGGCTATGATAAGATCAAAGGTATTACAGTAGTACAACACCACATAAAGCTCAAGGAAGGCAGTAAACCCGTAGTACAAAAGCTCAGAAGACTTGGAGTAATCCAACAAGAGGCGTTTCTTAAAGAAGTGAGAATTTTGCTACAAGCAGGTTTCATCTACCCTGTCGAAGACTCAGAATGGGTCTCCCCAGTAGTAGTCACACCAAAAGAAAATGGTAAGTGGAGAGTTTGTGTGGATTATAAACCTCTCAATGCAGCCACGAAGAGGGACCACTTTCCCCTCCCATTCCAGGATGAAATACTCAATGAAGTGGCAGGTCACAAGCGATACACAGTATGCGATGGCTACTCAGGATACTTCCAGATTAACATTGCGGAGGAAGATCAGAAGAAGACAACCTTCATCACACCTTGGGGATGTTTTGCCTATTGAGTGATGCCGTTTGGCCTCACTAACACCCCAGCCACGTTTCAACGCTATGTGACTTTTGTTTTCCAACCCTACTTTGGAACATCAATACGGGTTTTCATAGATGATTTTTGCATTTATAGCTCACGAGCCCTTCATTTAAGCAAAGTCTATGATGGCTTAACCAGGCTGCAATCCTTGGGGGGCCAACTCAACGTGGACAAGTGTCACATTGGTGAAAGCAAAGTCACTCTCCTTGGTCATGTAATTTCAGCAAAAGGAATCGAGGCTGACCCTAGCAAGATTCAGGCCCTGGTATCTTTATCGTCACCCACCACCGCCAAGCAGCTGGTTTCTTTCCTTCAAAAGGTAAGATACTTAAGCAGGTTCATTCACCTGTATCTCAAGTGGTCCTTCCCCTACAACAACTCACCCAGAGGGATTTCTTCTCATGGAGTGAAGAGAATGAGCAGCAGTTTACTGAGGTAAAGCAAATCCTAGCTAAGCTTCCCACTATTTCACCTCCTAAGTGGGACGAGCCATTTTATGTGACACTAGTGTGGGAAGTGATATACTCAGATCAGTGCTAAAGCAAAAGGACCCCAAAACTTCTTTCATGCGCCCTATTTACTTCTCTAGTCGTGTCATGACCCCGTCAAAAAAAGGATTTACCGAAGTAGAACACATGGTTCTGGCACTAATGTTTGCTACCACAAAGTTCCGCTCCTATCTCCTGCCTAGACCCTTTGTAATCCTGACACTGGAGGAGGTTTTTCCATATGTAATGCGACACATGGATGTCTCATCTAGGATCTCAAAGTGGTTAATTAGACTACAAGAGTTTGACTACACCATGCAAGTAGAAAACTCCACCAGGGCTAGTTTAGCGGGAATTCTCACTCATCGCCATTATGAGAAGAAGCTGAAGGTCAACACGGAGGCAAAGGAAGAAACACCAATGGTAGAAAGTCCTAGGCTAGAAAGAGCTCACTCTCTTTTCTTTGACGGAGCATACAAGAGAACGATGGATCAGTCTGCAGCAGGCATGGTCATTTTCAATGAGCAACAAGAAAGAGTATTCTCCATTGGGCAGTTATTACACTCCCACTCCAACAATGAAGCAGAATATGCAGCCCTAATTCTTGGGTTGGAACAATGTATTTCACAAAGAATCAGCGCCTAAATGTGTTCGGCGATGCTTTGCTTTTGATAAGGCAGATAAATGGCACCTGGGATTGTAAAAATCAGGTTTTACTTGGTCAACTTCGCCAAGTTAAGGACCTTCTAAAGAAGTTTGAAGCAGTGAAACTATTCCATGTCCCTAGAGCAGAAAATCAAGAGGCATATGCTCTAGATAAAGAAAGAATACAAGACGTTCCGGTAGGGGCGATCAAATTAAAGCTACCCCTCTTCCAAGGTAGTGATGCTATGCCTGATATCATCGGTTTTCTAGATACAGGAGAATGTCCAGCAGGACACAGCAAAGGCCAAAAACAGTGGCTGGTAAGGAAGGCTACTAGGTACCGCCTTATAGACGACCACTTGTATTGTAAGGGCAAAGATCAAATTCTCAGGCGGGTGCCAACCTCCAGTGAAATCACAGAGGTAATTTCAAGTTGCCATGATGGCGTCTGCGGCGGTCATTTTGCTCTAGATATCACCAGTAGGAAGATTCTACAGGCAAGATACTTTTGGCCTAGTTTGAACAGGGATGTACACCATTGCGGTAAAACATGCAAGGCTTGTCAAGTGGCCAGTGATCGCATGTTAACCTATGAGCCACAAACCCCTATCATCTCATATGGTCCTTTTGAGAAATGGGGAATAGATGCAATCGGTCCTTTACAAAGGGCCCAATCAGGTAAAATATACATCATAGTGGGTGTAGACTACATGACTCGATGGGCAGAAGCAACGGCCACCACCCGCATTACAGCCCAAGAAGTGGCAAAGTTCATTTTTGAGCATATTATTTGTCGTTTTGGCACTCCTCTTGAGATAATAGCAGATAGAGGACCAGGATTCAGAGGTGATTTGGTGGGAGAACTGATGAAGAAGTTAGGCATCACACGTCGGCATTCCACACCATACTATCCACAATGCAATGGTCTGGTAGAGAAGGTAAATGGAATGATTTGCAAAATCATCAAAAAACAGGTGAACAATCACACAGGGGACTGGGATAAGCATCTCATGGCAGCTCTTTGGGCCTACAGAACAACATTCCTAACATCACTAGGTTTCACCCCTTTCCATCTAGTTTATGGGAAGGAGGCAATTCTACCCATTGAGGTACAGATAGCCAGCTTACGAGTTTTGGCTAGCCAGACACATCGTCCGATTGTAAACCTCTGAAACCACATCTTGGATCTGGAGAGACTCCAACTGGATAGGGAAGAAGCAATCAATCACTATGCAGCACAGGTAGAATGACGTCGGCTCACTTTCAATCAAGGGCTTAAAGGAAAGGGACTAGAAAAAGGCATGTTAGTACTGCGATACGACAACAAATTTGACACTAGGAAGGATAAGAAATTTCAACCCAGATGGGAAGGGCCATTCATCATCAAGAACCGCTCGACAACGGCAGTTATAAGCTGATGGAAGCAGATGGGAGAATTCACAAGACTAGGGTCAATGGATGGAGACTGAAAAGGTATTTTCTTAGGTTTAACCCAGAATTCGTGCTAGAAATTCCAGAGGAGGGAGAACCCTCTAACTCTACAGCTGAAGAAGCAAAAGACGGGCTAGAAGCATGAATGCCTCTGGCCAAAGGGAGAGGGCTAATGATAGCCGACTTTTGAAAATCAAAGAAAAAGAAGAAAAAAAAAACTTGTTTTTCCTCTATTGAAGCCTTGGAAACACTGATGGAAGGCTCACCGCCTGGGCAATCCTCCCAACACCCCTACGGGCATGACACCCCCCCCCTTTCGATTTGCCGGCCTTGTCACCCTCAGCCCCGTTGGTCCATACCCCAGTCTAATCGGCCGCCCTCGATTTCAGATACTCTTAATCCCCCCCGTAGTTTATTCCCCCGCCCGATGGGCATTGGATGAAATAACATCCCCTCTCTTTCTCTCTCATTTTCCCTACATACCTCTCTCTAATATCCTCTCTCCCAAATTTACCACCCCTCGGCCAGGCGCAAGCTTTGAGCACTCACCCCAACCCCTCTCTCGTGCTCCCTCTGTGTTGAGCCGCATGGAAACCCCCCCCCCCCCCCCCCCCCCCCCTCCGCTCTCCCGTATTCTTACACACTCACCCTCACACCCCTCCCCCCTCACACTTTTTCCCCCGCTTCTCATTACCCCCCCCCCCCCCCCCCCTTGGACCGCTAATATTCTTCCCCTAACCCCTCCCCCCTTTTTCCCACCCGCTTGCCTCACCCTCCCCTCAGCTTCACTCACCCTTCCCTTGGCCCGATATCCCCACTATCCCCCCCACACCATTGACTTCTTACCCCCCCCCCCCCCCCCCCCCCCCCACGGTGGGCACCCGCCCTAGGAGATTCCCCCTCCCTCTAGCGCCACCTCATCCTCTCTCTCTCTCTCTCTCTCTCTCTCTCTCTCTCTCTCTCTCTCTCTCTCTCTCTCTCTCTCTCTCTCTCTCTCCCGTTTCAAGCCTGAAGGCGTAGCGTGCATGACCATGGAGCCCACGCCTTCATACACCACACACTCACCCTCATCCTCACCCTCTCCCTCATCCTCACACTCACACACACACACCCCCAACCCCCTCTCCCTCATCCTCACACTCACACACACACACACCCCCAACCCCCTCTCCCTCTCTCGCGCTCTGTTTCGGCAGCAGTCGTCCGCCCTCCCGCTCTCTCTCCCTCTCGGCCTGTACAGGCGCAGCGCGTTCTCTCTCTCTCTCTCTCTCTCTCTCTCTCTCTCAACACCACACACACACACACACACACACACACCACTCATGAATACACACACACACACACACATACACACACACACACCCCAAGCTTGCGTAGCTGTCGCCGCTGGCCGCCGAACAGAGAAGAAAAAAAATAAAAAACATATATACATTATGTACATAACCCCCATTCCCACCGCACGCTCGCGCACACATGCACTCACGTACACACACCCATATACATATATATATACACATCCTCCCACATGCACATACGTACACACACACACATATACGCACCACGAATTCAGGAACAAAAATGAAGGACTTCACAACTACGACAACCACAAAAAGGTGAAGGATCCAAAGCACGCGCTGCCAACAACAAAAAGAGGAAGTCCGCCGAAGGCATGCCTCGTCCGACCCCAAAAAGAAGTACGCTCGACACCGACGCACCGGCAACACACCATTCGCCGGCAACACGCAACCACGACGCCATCCCAGTAATTTATAGGTTATTTTCATCATTTTCTTCAGTTTTCACCCAAGCTATTGTAAATTCCCATTTTTTTGTAAATATCCTCTCTCTAGGTGATGGTAACAAAGGCCCACCTAGAGATTCCCATCTTTTAATAAACCTCCCAAAACAAAGCAAGGGTCAACCACACCGGGCCCACCACTTGCTTTGTCTCCCCGATTAAGCTTACCCTAACCACACTGGGATTACCATAATCCAAGCAGCCAACACCTATAAATTGGCACTGAGAGGTCACTATCGAGGGGGGGCAATTCATGAGGAGCAAAGCATTTGGTAGAGTGTAGTAGGAAGGATTGACACCATCACCATCACGGGGAGGGGGCTTGTGTGTTGGGTTTGCCTTGGTAATTGCACCATGCGAAGGGAACCACACCCATCTCTCGACTCCAATGGTGGATGCACAGACGTATACACGCTCTTGGTAGTAAGTTTCACAATCTTGGAGTCATCTTAGAGAACGCACCAAGTAGGTTGCACCACCTCCTCTCCCTACCTCTCTACCACCACGGCGTGACACTTTGTAAATACTCCAGAAGTAATTCACCCTCACACCCCCCCGAGGGTTTTCATCATTTTCAAATCTCTCTCTCTCTCTCTCTCTCTCTCTCTCTCTCTCTGTGTGTGTGTGTGTGTGTGTGTGTGTGTGTGTGTAAGTTTGCAGTGTTCATATCATCGTGGTTTGCGTCCTAGCCGCTCAAAGCTAGGTGGTGCCCCCTGTTCGCTTTACCGTGGGGCAGGCTCGAGGCACGCCATTCGGATCCTAGCGTTTTAGAGGCCTTCGGGGTTCGAGGTCCGCTTTGCGTCCGTCACAAGGATTCAATTTGGTTGGAGTTACTTGCTAGTCAAAAATTTTCCCAAGAAACTCTCAATGTTGAGCCCATCTTAAAAACCTTTACAACCCAATTGTATCGTCTCAAAAACCAGGTTAAATCCATTGTATATAAGATCCATTTATCCACCTTATCAACATGAACGCGCTTGATCTAACTGACCATTCAGAGCAATTCGCGTTGGACAAGTATCATGTATTTGAGCTTTGCCAATCTGAATGCGCTCGGCATGTTCTTGCCATCTTGAGCAATCTGCATTCGGCACAAGCTTCCACTATTGTACCAGAGGTACCCCCTCAGTGCTCTAACCTGGTTGACCAACAATATGTAAAGGGTTTTAAGAAGTATCATACAAAGGTTCTTTTCGGCTTCTTATTAGTCTTGTATATTAATAGTTTCATATTTAGGTCATTTTCCAAGGAAGGCTAGCACAAAGAATGTGAGTTGGTTTCTCAATAACTATCTCATTCTCAAATTTCAAATTCTTTTCTTACTATAGAGAACATCTATCTCATTTGCTAGATCAACCCTTAATTTCTTAGCTGAATGCTAATTTAACTTTAGATTCCTTAAGTAATTTTGGGAACGAAAATAATGTATACCATTATAATATATAAGTAACTCAAAGTTTTACATTATCGATTTATAGTTGTTTACAAAACTGCTTATTGTTATTGAGCTCTAGGATTACTAACTGTAGCCAAGCGAGTGGCTCTTTCATCTTCCTCATTCATGGAGGTTGGTCCTCCCATGATTGCATAAGATCTGGCTCCTCTTGCTCTTCCTCTACCTCGTCCTCCATTTCTACCTCCTGTTAGATTGTCTTCTTGATTTTGAAGAATGGCTCTAGCACTAGTTCGAGGGTTTTGCTCTTAAGGACAGTTGTTTCTATGGTGCCCCACTCGATTGCATCCATAGCACCTAACGTTTGGGAAGGTCTAATCCAAGTTCACCGCTGCAGCTACTCCACATTGTTGATATCCTTGGTTGAAAGTTTCCCTGGCTCTTCCCCTAAAGTTATTAAATCCATTATAGTTCCTTGTAGAGTTGGTTCCTTCACCTCTACAAGAGGCTTGGCCTTGAGAAGGGCATCTTGTATTGATGTAGGCCTGATGGCTTCGAGACGTGTTCTCAGGGGTTTGTTACGCCTTGACGGAAATGGGAAATTTGTTGCTCCATGGTCATCTAGGGAGCATAGCATCGTGAAGACACAACTTGGTGTAGTACTCCTCTAATGAAAGTCCTAATTGGCATAGACCAAAGAATTCGTTCATCTTAATAGCCTGATGTGCAGAGGGAGATAGCGTTCTTTGATTGCCTGCTTCATTTTCTCCCAAGACGGATTACTCATGGGATTATCTCTACAATGTTCCTTCCACCAAAGCTTGGCATCTCCGCTAAGATGGAATATACCCAACATTGTTTGGTTTTCCTGAGTTGTTCCTGCGCCTTTGAAATAGTTGTCCATAGCATCTAACCATGCTTCGGCATCTCACTCTAAATTGGGTCCTTCTCCCCTGAAGGTAGGGAGTTGGACTTGCTTTGGTAGTAATTTTTTCTCTTGAGCAAAAGTGTAAAGGCTATTTACACGAGTATTTCCGTGGGATTGAATTAGTGGAATTTAGTACCAGATGAAATCTCTCTTACTTATGCTTTTAACTTATCTCATACTCAAAAGTTTTGCACACAGGATGAAGACAATTACCAAACCATAAACAAAATTGCTTATAGCATACCCTTGAGAACCATAGTATGTACAAGAGTTAATACAATCCATGAAGATCCTACTATGTAGAAAGGCAATGACAATCCTATACTAGAATCTTGTGGATTTTGGGTGGATCAGATATAGGATCAAAATATACAACATATTTTGGTCCACTAAAGCACAGGCCTACACCTATGGGACTAAATCTACCTGGGTAGATTATTTTAGACACCAGATCAAGGACCCATTGAGTTTGTGATACTTGGACATCATCTATTATAAGGGTTTCTTCTGGATTCTCTGTCCGAATGAAAAAGTATACTTCAATCACTTGAAGATCTTCGGTCCATTTGAGTCTTTTCATATTTAGTTATAAACCTTCTAACTCTCCTGCATCAATGAAGAAAATTCCACCAGATCCTCACCACTTGATCCTCCAAATGGAAGGAGAAAATCTATTATCGAGCCATTTCATCACGCTTTTTTTCATTGAATAGTGTCGAGATAGGCAAGCCTTCATAAATCTAATGTTGAAATTCATGGATTTGCGGTAGGCCTGATGGAAATCAACCTACAAATATGGGGATAATTCTCTCTTCTCCTTTCTCTACCTCTTTTCAATTAAATGTGTCTTTAATTGAATTTGTCAAGGATCACTTATTTCAACCTAACACCTTAAACTTTTTCTTAGTTCCAAGACTTCAATTAACACACATTAATATATGTGTACACTCAAGAGAACCCTCAAAATGTCCTATAATGAAAAACCCTCAAAACGACGCTATATATATGGAGATTCAGGAGAAGAAGTTATTGCTCAAACAAATGCAACCACCTTCTTTTAAAGGAGAGGGTGTTGATATTGAGAAGGATTCAAAAGTATGGATTGAAGCTATGGATGACTACTTCTTGGCTGCAAAGACCGCACCTACAAACCAAGCAATGCTAGAGATGTTTCACCTCTCTATTGAAGCAAAGCTATGGTGGAAACAACATTGCCATGACATGGGAGTATTGGAGAACTCCCATAGTTGGAGGGAAACTAAACAAGCAATGAAAAAAAGATACTTACCTTCTATCCACGAAGCCGTGAAGATAAATGAGTTCTTTAGCTTGAAACAATATAGCTTATCCTTGGAAGAGTACTACTCGAAGTTTGTAAGGCTTAGGTGTTATGCTCCGCCAATGACCATAGAGCAGCAAGTAGCCCGTTTCTATCAAGGTTTAAGAGAACCAATCAACTCGCGATTAGAATCCATGAAACCTACTACCGTGAAAGATGCTTTACTCTACGAGCTAAGACCTTAATGAAGGAGCAAGGGATTAGAAGGATGTCCACGTCTGACTAATAGAGCATTAGCAACAATTGAAGTAGATCATAGACACTGCCCTTTTGGAAATAACAGTGGACGAGGTAGAGGGCGAGAAAGAGCATCCAGAGCCTTTAGAACAGGTCAAGGTAGGAATGCCCATACATGCAATCATAGGAGAGCCTACCCTTGGTGAAGAAGAAGAGAGAGCAATGAATTATGCAACTATTGACAACCCTGGAACTCAAAGACAATTTTTTGTTATTCAAACACCAGCCACCCATCAAGGTAAACCTTTTAACCTCCTCATCGATTGTGGCAGTACTCATTCTTTTCTATCCCCAAAATGCATGCAAAAGTTGAACCTGAATTAAAAACAAGCTAAACTTATGACAGTAGAATTGGCTAATAGGAAAACTGTGGTATCACGATATTCTGTGGGAGCCCTTGACTTTGAACTAGGAGGACATGCTACTTCAACTTTCTTTAGAACCCTACTAGTTGGGATGTATGATGGAATTCTTGGGATGGATTGGCTATCTAGGAATCAAGCTAGCATCCATTGTGGCCTGGGTAGTTTGAGCTTAGAGATAGTTAGGCTAAGCAACTTGAAGTAGAGGGAAAGAATAGGATTCCAAAAATTTAATTAGTTAAAGCAAACCGTATACTCAAAGGTATGAGGGTTGGACAACAAATATTCTAAATATCTCACCTCTCTTCCCCCGAATCGAGAGATTGACCATGAGATAGAGATTATTCCAGGAAGTTATCCAATGTCAAAGAGACCTTATAAAATGGCGCTACTAGAGGTCATTGAATTGAAAGAACAGCTTCGTCAACTTATAGAACAGGGATTTATTAGACCGAATAAATCAAGTTGGAGAGCTCCAGTACCTTTCAAAGAAGAAAAACTTTACGACTCTACGTTGATTACAGAGAACTAAACCAGGTAACAATTAAGAACAACTATCCTATCCCACGAATCGATGAATTGTTGGACAGGCTACATGGTTCCAAGGTCTTCTCAAAGATAGATCTGAGATTTGATCATTATCGAATCAAAATAAAGGAATAGATATTCCAAAGATAGCTTTCAAAACACGATATGGACATTTGAATTTATAGTAATGTCATTTGGTCTGACTAATGCTCCGGCTACATTCAATAGATTGATGCAGGATATTTTTAGGCCGTACCTAGATGACTTTGTTCTTGTCTTCTTTGATGATATTCTAATCTACTCAAAGGATGAAGAAGAACATGAATACCACCTAAGAAAGGTGTTGGGTATTCTTCTAGAACACAAGCTATATGCAAAGATGAGCAAGTGTTCATTTTTCACTCCAAGGATTGAGTATTTGGGATTTATAGTTTTGCATGAAGGAATCTCAGTGGACCCTGCTAAAGTTCAAGACATCGTTGAATGGCCTCAGCCCCATCAAAATGCAAGTGAGCTTAGAGATTCTTGGGAATCACAAGATGGTATAGAATCTTTATAAAGGATTATGCAATGATTGTTGCACCCTTGACCGATCTTCTAAAGAAAGGAGTGAAGCTAAGCTGGGAACCACTACACCAAGAAAGGTTTGACCAACTTAAGCACTTTGTGAGTACATCACCATGCCTAAAGCTACCAGATTTCAACCAGGCATTTGAAGTCATCACTGATGCTAGTGGAATAGCAGTTGGAGGAGTATTATTTCAAGAAGGCAGACCAATAGAGTTCACCTCAGTAAGCTTAAGTTTCATGAAAAGAACTACCCCACCCATGAACTCAAACTATCAATCATGCTCTGAAGCTATGGAGATACTACTTATTGGGAAGGAAGTTTGGACTTATAGAGCTGACCATAAGAGCTTAAAGTGGATTTTCACTCAGGCAACCCTGAATATGCGACAAAGGTGATGGGTAGACTTTTCGCAAGAATTTAACTTTGACATTAACTACCGTCCCAAAAAAGAAAACATGGTTGCAAATTCACTCAATCAAAAACCCTTTTTTAGCCTCATATTTATACCCAACAACCCAATCATTGAAAAGATTAAGGAAGTTGCATCATCTGATCCAGAGTACCAAAGGCAGCTTAACATTGTTTGATCTAGGGATTCAAAAATATACCTTAAATGTTACACTTCTCACATGATGGCCCTTGTCTTTATTATAGAAATAGGTTATGTGTACCGAAGGACCCTAACCTAAAGAAGGATATCTTATTTGAGGCCCATAATAATCCTATTTTAGGACACCCATGATATGCAAAGACTCTCAATGCGGTACGAAAAAATTTTCATTAGACCATGTTTGAGAAAGGATTGTTTGGTGATGTTTGAAAGGCTAGATGAAAAAACATGTGCCTAGAATTAATAAAAGAACATTATTTGTATATGTAAAACAATGTGGTAGTAATTAGAAAATAAGAAGGACGGGTGAGTGCGATGTGGAAAGTGGGAGACTAGTATCCTAATGGATCTACGTCTACGGACGAGTGGATCTGATTAGTCGGGTACTTTTCACAAGATTTCTAGTTAGTTTAGACTAAGTCTCATATCATATGTATGGTTTATGGATGACGTCCATTCCTCTTAAACGTGGGGAAAAAGACGTTTATGGATTCTAAATATGTCAATGGGGTTTCATCTTTATGTTAGGAAATAGATTTCATAAGAATCCTTGATTTATCGAACTGGTTTTGTATGATCCTTATAACCACAAACATGATGGACAGAGGACTTTCTCTCTTCTGCTGCTTGTATCTCTATTTTGTGAAATGGAGTAGCGTGTCATCAATGGAAAAGGAGAATAAAGGGAGGCCATCTATCAAGTCGCCCCAATCTTCCCGGGGTTGGGGACCTCACGGGGAGAGGGAGAGAGAGAGAGAGAGAGAGAGAGAGAGAGAGAGAGAGAGAGAGAGAGAGAGAGAGAGAGAGAGGGGGGGGGGGGGTGGAGGAAGACAATAAAGGAAGAGAGAGTGGGAGAGAGAGTAGATCTGCAACTTTGGAGGATCTACACTTTTTGTCAGAAGTAGGCATCAAGGAATGTCCCTTCAATGATTGGGAGAGAGAAGTGACAAGAGAGAAAATGGCGGAGAGAGAGAGTTGGCTCATGTTAAGAGAGATAATATAGTGAGAGAATGTGAAAATTTTGCTTTTCTGGAAAGGGAGGATTGAAATATGTTTTTTTAACAACCTCTAAGTGAGAGAGAGAGTGGTTGATATGTAAGAAAGAGAGGATAAAGGTGGAAAAAAAGACATTTTCAAACTTATTATAAAATTCAATTACCTAACTCTCTTTTGGGTTGAAATAGTCTATTTTCAAAAACAAAACATAGAAAGGGCATTTCTACTAAAAATCCCAGCATAGGTCTTTTTGCCCACTCTGGTTAAACTTGGCTTAGGCTTTAAGCATTTTCCTAACGTGCCAAATAAAGAGGCCCTCCTATACCCCATTAACTTCTTAATGTGTGATGAGAGTGCTAAGCATATATTTCTCATATAATCTTTCATTGTCTCTAGGACCTAGCAGAGCTGGGTAATTCAGCAGTTGTGGTGTCTCTTTTGTATTGACTCAGGCTGAATCATGGCACTGGGAAAAAGTTATATCTTTCTCAAGAGGAGTGGGTACCCTCATCGTGTGAATTTTCCATTTAGGATGCTTTTCCAGCCATGCCGTTTTCCATTTTGGTTGTCACTCACTTGATTGAGCTTCAAGTCCCATGTAGCTTGTTGTTTTCCTATGTTTGAACCACTTTGTGGAGATGTGTGGGTTACTTCAAAAGATGGATTTGTTTGTTTTGCTTGTGGTTGTCCTTGCCGTCCTCCAAATTACTTTTCTGTATCTCACTATCACCATGGTCATCATCACCATGGTCATCATCACCATGGTCATCATCACCATGATCATCTGTCTGAGTAAACTCTAGCTGCTTGTAATCAAGTTTTGCTTGAAGGGCGGCTACCAAAGCTCCCATGACTTTGTTTTATTTCTTAAAAGCTGATTTTTTCTTTTGGAGCTTTTCGCCTCATGCTAGTGAAGCTGTGGTGGCATCTTGCTACACACGTCCTTGAACTTTGATATCTCTTTTCGATTCTAAAATGTCAGCACTAGCATCAAAAGTCCTAATGTTGGTGTCTACCAATCGGGTTAGTCAAGGGTTGGCCTTTATTTTTTTGACTATGCATCTTTGGGTAGTCAACTCTTCTTTTGGCACTTTCCATTTTCACTTTGGCTATGGTTAGCTGGTTCTCTACTGTATCTGCCTATTTAATTACCTCCGTGAAAATTGCTTGCAGATCCTTTATCACACTTTCATGTGCATCTATGGCCTTTCATGATGCTGGTAACTCTTCATAAGCATTAGCCAACTTCTGTTAGCTAATGCTAGTAACTCTTCATAAGAATTAGCCAACTTCTATTGTTGTAGTAGCAGATGGTCCTTGGACTCTTACACTTCCTGCTTAGCTATTTGATCCTTTGTGATAGCTTCTTCATGTTCATTTTTTAGTGTGTGCAAGTTGGCATAAGCTTCCGTCATCTCATTTTGTACAGTTAGAATAGTGGTTGGGACTTGATTGTGCTCTTGAATGGAGACATTGTATATATTTGTTGCCACCCTTTGCAAAGCTTGATAATAAGGGTTTTCCATGCTCCATTGTTGAGGTGAAATGTTGGGCATGGGGATGGTAACCTGATTTCTTCTTGCACTATGGGGGGATTCTGAGGCTTTGGGCAGCTATCTTGATCCTTGGGTTCCTCTTGAACCTCAGATGTTCTGGGTTAAGATTCCTCCCCTTGTGTTGTTTCATGTACATAATCTCCATAGGAATGCCCACCTGACTGAGAATGTGAGCACTCTATGGAGCTATCAGCTTTTGGTCTCTTGTCTGCTTTCTTGGCCTTTTTTGCCTCCTCTTCACCTCCTTGGTCTCCCATTCCATCTTTTCTCGCTCCATTTTAGCGTACATCTCCTCCAACTATTTTGGTAGTGATGGGCGGGGCCATAGGATTCTTTGTGTGTGCCTTGCATGGAATCCACCTTTTTTGTGAAATCACCTTTGTCCACTTTTTTCTTCTTGAATTCTTTTGCTAGTCTTTCCTCTCTTCCTTGCTTCTAAGATTTCTCTTCTTTACCAGATCTATCAGTTGTCATAGGTTGCAAACACAGAAGGAGCTTTCCGAACCTTTTTGTATCAGTATTTTTGAAGTTGAATGACGTTTTTGTAATATTTGAGCGGCCAATATTCTTTGTGGAAAAAAGCTTCTAAGGAGGAATTGTATATAAGCCAATTTTTGTAACCCTAATTCAACTTCTAAATTAATCAAATTTGAAGTTTACTATGCCCTATGTCACACACACACACACACACACACACACACAGAGTGATTGCTTCTCTTCCCTATGCACTCTATGGAACCTCCATTGCAAAAACGACACCACCAACATAGGTCTTTTGTCTTTCCTATCTGTAGGATATTCTTAAATAGATTTTGACTCTTGTGTGATGAGATTTGGGGTAGGGGAATTGGTTGTAGCTAATTTTTTTGACATCTACTTTAGGTTTATTGGGTATTGTGTAACATAGATGTGACTTTTTTTCACTTTTGACCACATAAAGGTGATCTAAGGACTTATACCAACATGTGCCTGAGGTCAAATTTGTGTTTGGGCTGCTGGTTACACTCTGCGCAAGAAAATTGCAATTTTTTCCCACATTTCTTCATTTGGCTAATGATGCTCCTCTGACTTGGTATGCACATTTTCCTTGTTGTTTAAAGATTTATTACTCACCTTTAGTAGAGCGTTGATTTGTTGGGAAAGAGGTAGGCCATTTTCAATCTCTTGACCAAGTGAAAAATTCAAGGAGGTGAGATGTAGACTTCCATTGGTTACCAAACCTCTTGGGTATGGTTTATTTACCATGTGGGTAGCTTCAAAGTCAACTTATTGTCATTCTGGCAGCTGAGAAGAAAAAATCGTGATTTTCTCAGTGGATGCCACATATGAGCTTTGATTGAAGAACTTTGTTAGCCTCTGTTACATGCTGTTTTAAGGATGTTGAAGTGTAGATTTTTTCAAGCGTGTAAAATTTTAAACATGTTCATACATCCCTTTGAAGCATTTCTATGTTGTCCCTTCATCCATTAGGTAGCCACATTATGTGACCATTTTCCCTCTGAAGGAAATCTTTGACGCTAAAATCCAGTCAGTGTGGCTATTGTTTAGCACTTTTCCCTCTGAAGGAAATCTCTGACTCTGCAATCCAATCACTGGCTATTGTTTAGCACAATGTACGATTGTTGACTTGTTAGGGGTGGTCACTCGAAGCTTTGTATGAGATCTCTCCCCATTCTAACATTCCTTTACTATTTTATGTCAAAATGAGGTATGTTTTATGTCAAAATGATGGTTTCTTGAGCTACGAAGGTTTTCTACTGTCAAAACCCACACAAACGGTGCTATTGTTGCTTTTGATAAGTGTGTAGTTTTAGTGTTCTATAGTTATTGGTCAAGTTTTGTGTTTTTTCAACCGCGAAAAAAAACGTGATTGTTTTATGCAGAGGATTTCCTTTGTTGTCAAAATGAAACTTGATGCTATGGGCATGTTAATAGACTCAAGGGAAAATTGTTTATGAAGTTTGGTCATGAATGGGTGCTCCTTTCTTATGTAAGCATTGCTTTTGCATTTTGACGGGTCTAGGTTTCACCAGGTGTTCTACCTATCGCTTTGGACATGCACAAGCATCAAATCATAGTGTACCCGGTAGGAAACATACCTCTTATGTATGGTGTTAAAGCTCACAGTTTGCATGGCATAGGGTGTGCAAGAAGGTCACTCCCAAATAGCTCTCTTTCTCTCACTCACTCTCACAAAGAACAAATGAGGCTTCTAAATGAAGGTCAAACTATACATACCCTGGGCTCCCGAGTCATTTTTTGAGTAAACCTCATAGTAAGTCCTATCTCATGTGTACAATGACCACTATGTCAAAAAAATTTGAAATCGGACACCGTATGACTAAGATCCGTACATTTTGTCAAATCAAGTCTTTTCAGCTTAAAAAGCAATTTCCGCAACTTATCCAAATTTGGTATAACTTGCTCATTCTTGTCTCAAATTTACTTCTAAAAGTTCTTTTCTTCCTTGAATTTATATCTTGTATCTTGTTTTTCCTGTAGTTTTTTTCTTTTTTGGCATTTATTGCGTAGAAAATCAAAAATACAAAAAAGAGAAAATAGCAAAAAAATTTAAAATTTAAAAAAAAAGCTAGATAATACAAAAAAATTGACTTCCAAAGAAAAGTCTTATTTGAAAATTTTTGATGGATTTCTCTACTTTTTATTATTACTTTTAGCAAAAGGCATTATTACTTACATATTTACACACACCTAAGGGCTCATTTTTGGCAATTGTCTCTTACTCTTGAATTTTCTCATCCTCTCAAGTTATAAAATTGGAAATTATGTCAAAAAGGGAAATCAAACACAGATTATAACACAAAAGTCGATAAAACAATGCTCTTTTCTCTTTGATCACTAGGTCAGCATTCAAAATGTCTCCCGCCTCTTAGACAAATTCTCTTGAATGATGACAGTGTGCCATTAGGGTTGTGATGTGCATGGGCATCAAAGCACTACTTTATGCAAGGCCTTGTAGGTGGCCCTATGTATGCATACTCGGTCAATTCATGGAGAAATTAATGTTGTGTGAGAGATGGGTCTTAAAAAAATTTCTTAAGGGAATTCGACAATGAGGTATACCTATTCTTTTGTTAGAGACTGTATACCATGTAGTAAGCATTGTAGTTAAATATCTGGTTGGTGAATTGTTGAGAGGTTCTATCATTTATGGGCTTGGATTTTTTTTTAAGGTTTAGACCGCCACACAATTATAGTGGGTTCTGACGTTGAAGAGTGTTGTGGTGGCTTTAAAACATCCTTGTGGGTTGTAGTTTTTGGTGAATCTCTTTGCTTTGGAATCTACATATGATTTGTTGATTGCTACACAAAAACAAAGTGCTTAGGTAACCACACTTGTGTGTAACTATGGGTCCTTGGTTTTGGGATTTTTGTAGGCCACATGACATTCCAATTTGCTCTGTTAGTAGCTATGGGTGAACATTGTGGTTGCATTTGTGGAGATGAGCATTGTAGTTGGCCTCCAAGAATCCAAATGCATTTTCCTTCAATTTGGGGAGTTCCATTAGGTATCCAAAAATATTGTTTGGAGGGTGCTTTGAATTTTGTGGGTTTGACTTGGACATATGTCTTTTCTTGGTATCCACATTTGCTTGGGTTGGTTGTCATGTGCCAACTTTTTTGATGATTTTGAGCATGCAACTCTTGAGATCCCCTTGGTGATAGGTGGTTGTTTATTTGAAATGGTCGCGATTGCTTTTCCGCGGCTTGTATTGACAAGTGGTACTTGTTGTTGTGCCTCTATTGCATTGCAGCTATTGGCCAGATCTGTGGTCTTTTTACTGTCATTCTCAAAAATATGCCTGGTATCTTCCATGGAAGGAAAATTGACATATTTCACATGATGGTCAGATATAAAATACACTTAGTTTTTCTACCAGTGTATATATGCATTGCACTTGCATTTCCATGTTGTACCTAGAATTAGCTGATTATCAAAGATATTTGGAGGTAGTACAAGAAGCTGTGAGGACATGGGAATCCTTTAATGTGTATCATGAACTCTACATAACCTGTAGAAATACTCACAGTGCCCATTAAATCCTTTGAATGTTCTTTTCAACGGTTGCAGGTCCACTGTGGCATTTTTTGGTAGAGATACCAACTAACTATATTCAAATGCACATTAGAATTGATCAATGCATGAATAGGTAACATGTTGGCTCCTAGTTTTGTATAAATGTATGTATCCAATCTTTCTTAATTTTCCTCTATGCTTGTAATTTGATGAATTTGCATAGTCTTTTGCATTTCAAATTCATCTCTTCTCTGTTTCCTTTTTGCTACCCGTTCTTTGGGGATTCTTCTTGAGCCTATTGAAACTCAAGATTGTGATTTTCTTTTCTATTTTTGGCTGCATGTGCCCTCTCAAGCAACTCTTGAGTTAGTGGCAAGTGATATTTCTTTAACCAGCAACCACTGATCCAATTTGGCATTTCCTTTCCATCCAATGTAGCAAGCTTAATGGCCCCACTTGGTGATAGACAATAAATCACAAATGGTCCCATTGTTTGTTTTTTGCCTAAGAGAGTAAACAAGCACATAATCTCTAGGATAAAAGTCTTTGGACTTCACATGCTTGTCAGAAAACTCTTTCATGCATCATTTTTGGGTGTATATTGCGACAACTCCTTTTAACCTAATTTCATCCAACTTTTCTAGGTCGTCCAAACGGTCATACCATTCATGTCTAGTCCATTCAAGTTTTTTTTTTACATGCAAGGTTGGAATCAAAAACTCTATGGATAAAATAGGATTAAGTCCAAACACCATATTATAAGGTGTAGTCCCTAAAACATTCTTGTATGCAACTCTATAGGCCCAAAACATTTGAGTGCAACTTTTGATCCCAATCCGATCTATTATCATTTATAGTCTTGGTTAAAATTGTGCACAAGACCTTGTTGGTCCTCTTGGCTTGACCATTAGCCTATGGATGATAAGGAGCTAAATTTCTATATATGATCATGAACTTGTCAATGACTTCATTAATGAAATGTGTTTCCCTATCATTGACAATCTCAATAGGCGGACCATACCGTGTGAAACCATTTTCATACAACAAATGCGTTGCAGTGTGTGCATCACTCTTTTGTGTTTCTTTTGCCTTGACCCATTTGTTTAGGTAGTATGTGGCTAGTATAATATACTCCACATGAGTCATGTAAGCTAGAAGTGTTATGGGACCCACAAAATCCAGGTCCCACTTGGCAAAGGCACGTGCTCCTAGTATTGGTCTCATAGGCATTCATCCTTCTTAAGTGGAATTTTTTTCTTTGTCATTCATTACAGTGTCTCACATATGCATCAGCATCCATGAAGAGTGTTTTCCACCAAATTTTTGCAGACATTATAGCCTTAGCCATTTTCTTAGCAAACAAATGACCTCCTACTTTGCAAGATTGGCAAGTATTCATTTTCTAACACACAAAGTCTAAGTTGATTATCTTTGCAATGCTTGTACAATTGGTTGCCAATCAACTCATATGACTAGGCTTTAGTTTTGATAATTTTTATCCTGGTTTTGGACATATTTACATGAAAAGGAACTTGGTTCAAACAATCCACTATGTACTTACTCCAAACAGGTGCTATGGTTACATAAAGTACTATAGCACATTCTGTAAGAGGTCTGCATGTACATGATTTGCAATTTTTAACATACATGTGAGCATAAAATTTTCATACTAGGCCAATAACTCCCATTCTCATCATGTTCTGGTAGGTTCAAATTTTCCCATGATGGATAAAGCCCTTTGTGACATGCATTTCCCTTATGTATAAAGGAATATGAAAGGCTTCAATACACGACTACAGGACGCCATTTGAACCTCTATGATACAATCATCCACTAAGCAATTGAAAGGCATTGTCTTGCTTGATCAATTTCTTGTCAACTCTCCACATATGGTCAAAATTAGAATTATACTCTCACTCCACCTAGGTATCATTTGAATGTTGAAGAGATATGCATTTGGAAAATCATCCTCAATTCCTTTAGGATTCTCTCTGTTTACTAGTTGAGAAAGACGATCAGCCCTTTGATGGGTAGTCCCTTTTTTTATCACAATTGTGAAATCAAATTCAAGAAAAATTATGAACCGTCTTAATATCCTACTTGTGTTGCATGGCTTGTTAACAAGATACAATAGTGCTTGATGATCCACAAAGAAAATGAATTGATTGGTTAGTAGATAATGCCTAAATTTCTTCATAGCATAAACCATTTCCAATCCTTCTCGCTGAATCGTTGTGAAATTTTGTTCAGCATAGTTCAATTGCCAGCTAGCATAGCGTATAAGAAATTCCAAAGTTCCTCCTCCAGGTTGTGCCAAGATACATCCAATGGCAAAAGCAGAGACATCAACATGCACATGAAAGGTCTTACTCCAACTTGGTGCCAATACCAATGTCTGCCTCAGTTTCTAAAAGGATTCCTCACAATATTTTGTCCAATCAAAGGTTATAATCAAGCCGTAAAGAGGTTTTTAGCAATGATTGTGTACATATAGATAAAC
Source organism: Adiantum capillus-veneris (assembly GCF_014529385.1). NCBI lineage: Eukaryota > Viridiplantae > Streptophyta > Polypodiopsida > Polypodiales > Pteridaceae > Adiantum > Adiantum capillus-veneris. Next base: position 46,724 of record NW_028221890.1, read on the forward strand.
TTTCAATAGTATCCATAGTGTCCCATGAACAATTGAACCTCTCTCACTATCTTTGGGTGTGGCATGTCCACAATCACCTTGATTTTATCCAATCTATGGATATTCCACTTGTGAATACAATATTTCCCATGAGATTTCATCATGTCTAATCATGAAAACACATTCTTTTGGATAAGAAAAAGTCAAAACATGCAACATTTTATTAAAAAAAAATTAAGATACTCTATATGGCCTTCATGTAGCATTGAGTGCACATACAAGTCATTCAAATAGATTTCTATGAATGTACACAAGTATTCTCTAAAAGCATGAGCCATGAGAGTCTTTGGAAGGTGGAAAATGCATTTGAAAAGCTATATGCTTGCTTACCCGCTACTCATTCCAAGACATGGTCAATAATAGGAAGAGGATAATTGTCATGGATGGTTGTTGCATTCACTTTTTTGAGATTTATGCACACTCTCAACTTGCCATTCTCCTTATGTACCACCACAATTGGGAATACCCATTCCGTGTGCTCAATTTCATAAATGAAATCAGCTTCCTTCAGCTCATCAATCTCTTCTTTGATTTTCTTTGCAAAGGTTTCATTGTAAGTATAAGGTTGTTACCTGCTTGGCTTAGCATCATTCTTTAAAGGGATTGTATGCTGACATCAAGTAGAATCAACCCCCTTCAAGTCCATATAAGACGAGGCAAACACATCCTTATACTCTTTGACTATCTTAATCAATATTTGCTCTTCATTTGGAGATAGATTTGTAGCAATATAAGCAGGACTGATTCTTCCCTGGCTCTGCTAGATCTATCCTTTTAGCATCCTTAGGTCCATCATAAGATTTTATTGGTTCAACCTGAGGGATTGTATGCTGACATCTAGTAGAATCAACCCCCTTCAAGTCCATATAAGACGAGGCAAACACATCCTTATACTCTTTGACTATCTTAATCAATATTTGCTCTTCATTTGGAGATAGATTTGTAGCAATATAAGCACGACTGATTCTTCCCTGGCTCTGCTAGATCTATCCTTTTAGCATCCTTAGGTCCATCATAAGATTTTATTGGTTCAACCTTCCCCCTAATTGGCTGCTCATCAGCAAACAATGATCTTGTAATCTTGAATAGTGTACTTCTTCTAATGGGATAGTACACTCAATCCGTCCTTTTTTTACTCTTCTTTGTTTTTGTTTTCACTTTCCATCTATGTCATCCATATCTCTTTCAATCTCCATTTTAGTTCATGATATGTCTTTTTTTGCTCAACTTTTGAGACTTGCTATCAACATAAGCTTTCTTAGACACATCTTTGGGAGGTTTTTCCATTTATTGTTTTTTTTGTTTCAAATTACTCGACGATAGTTTTTTTATCACTTTGTCTTTATGAAATCATGAGCTCCCACCAGCCTCAAGTAAGAATTTTTCCCGTCGATGCATGGCATCATGTTGTTTCTTCATCCCCTTTTTGTTCATTTGTTCTTGTATTGTTGTTGTCTTCTTGGATTTTGATTTGAGGAATCAAAGAATTTCTCAAATTTTGTTTCAGACTCACTTTTGTGACCTGATTTTTCATCATGTGGACAAAAGTCTAGATTTTCTTGAGTGTTTAGGGTGTCATTGTGGCACTCATTATTTGGATTCTTGCTTTCATCTAGCATATTTTCTGATCAGTTTCCATGGTAAGATCTCAAATAGTAATCTTCTCCTAGATACGCAAACACTACATTTATGTGTGCAATGGTCTCCATGTAGCGCGAGTAGATATAATCATAGCCCCAATCTTGAACCATGTTTAGATGGTGTATGAATGACCTTCCTAGAATAACATCATAGTTATTATCAGTACAATCTACCACTGGAAGTGTATGTTTATACTCAATTCCATAGGAAGTCATCACAACCTACTCCAAAATTCCAACAGGCTTTGCAATATATCCATCAGCTAATGGCAATACATTCATGTTTGTCTAAGGATAGGTATTCCCCATTTCTCCCAAATCACTTTGTTGGAAATGGCAACCCCTACACCACTATTTAGAATAGCAATGGTTTCTATTTCTTGATACTCTATGGGCAATGTGGTGTTCCCCTCTTCCTCTTCGCAATAATCGCCAACTTGATTTGGGAATTGGCTTTGTATCTTTTTTGAGAACTGGCATTCTATCTTTTTTGGGTTGATTCCAATCCTTCATTTCTTGACCTAGGGTTTCAACTAGGTTTTCTATTCCCATTTTCTCAAGGAATTCCTCAATGGGTGCTGAGGACAGAAGAGGATAGTTGTGTGCATTGTGTTTGAGGGGCTGAAGCTCAAAGAATTGAAAGGAGGGCCACACTGCAGGTGCCTCCATCTAAGGAAACTGAGGGGGCGTGCTACAAGAGCAGAGGCCGAGGGAAGGAGAGAGATGGATAAGAGCATCCATTCCCTCCTACAGGTGAGCGGATGAGAGTGAGAGAGGGAGAGAGAGGGGGGGACATCAAACATGGGAGGTGTAGGTGGTGATGTTCCTCCTACTGCCTATGGTACAGCCAGTGATGGGAATGCATCGGGGGTGGTGGTGCTGGACCTAAACCATCAGGGATGAGAACATAGCTGGCAAAATGGACGCCTCCACATATGAGGTCTAATTTTTAGTAACTCGCCTACCATTAGCGTACATCTCATCAGTGTTGACATGAGTTTGTGAAACCCATGAGAATCTATGATTGGCTTGAGGGCCTCCCGTTGTGATCGTAAGTAAGATCATAATGTTAGATCTCTCCTCATACGGTCCTCAGTAAGAAGGAAACTCCCTAAGGATTTCCTCTCTACTGTCCTCCAATTTCTTTGTTCCTTAATCACCATACATGGATTGCACGTCGATTCCATCATGACTTTGTTGAGGTTAACTTCCACAATGAGTGTTGATTCCCATGTTTGATTTTCATCTCTAGCCTCCTTGACTACATCCCAAAGTTAAGCTGATTTTCTTTGACCTTTGGCATAGTAGGAGGTATTTGGTAAACAAAATCATCCATCGTGTGCTTTATCTTTTGATCTGTCAACCATTTTTGGCATGTGCTGGCATGTTCCCGCCCTTGAGGATGTTGTATATTTTTTGTCTCGTCTCATTCGTTTGATGTTTCCTGACAATTTTTTGCTGCAACTAAAATCTCATAAGTCCATTCTCATTTGCTCTCTTCTTTTCCCTCATTTGTTTCTTTAAGGTCTATAGATGGTTGAGGTATTATCCTAGCCTAGATAGGCATAGCTGGTGGAGGTTCCATGAGGACTTGTGCAATCTCAATCAGCTTGTTGCACATCTCCAACCTAAGATTTTCCCATTTTGCATTAGAATAAGTCATCCACCTATGTTCTAGTTGTCTAGTATGGCTTCTTATGCTTTCAAAATTTCTTTTAATGCCTCAAATTTCTTGTTGACTAGAATGGAACCTCCTGAGCTAGCTTTCTTTGGCTATTTTTTGCTTTCCTTTTGTTCAATCTCAGGTACTTCCTCTAGCATGACACTAGATAAGGGTTTTATTGGTTGCTATGATTGCTCTTTAGCTTGTGATAGCTCAATTATAACAGCCTTCAACTTCTTATGGTATTGGGCTTTAACTTGTCTCTCATGCTTTCTTGATTGATTTCACACTAATGGATTTGTTAGGGTTGCTACCACCCATCTCGTTTGTCACTTTCTATTTTGCTTGTGCTCTCATTATCACTTTCAATGGTACTTTCCTCTCCTGATCCACTTGAAGAAGAAAAGACCTCCATAATGTTCATCATCGCTTTTCCCCCTTTGTCTAGGTTGTGAGGGCAATCCGGATGTAGATATATATTTCCACATTCACCACAATATCCACCATCACCCTTCTTTGCTTGAGGAGTGTTGACCACAGTGTTTGGTTGGTCAGTAGGGCAATCCCTAGCTAAATGGTCTCCATGACACTTGAAGCACAGTCCAAGAGTTCTCTATATTCTAGTTTTTTAACCATAGGGCCTTTGGGAAAATGCATTCGATTTAGCCTCACCCTGATTAGCTATAAACATTAGTGTTCCCAGACTGAGAGTAAACCCTTCAATGTGAGCTAAGTTGTCCATTATTGATTGGGGATTAGTAGAGGACAAAACAGCATTCTCTTGCTCATATGACTCCATGGCCCTTGATGAATAAGGATCACTTGAATGGTAGGATTTGTAGTTTTCCTCTTTGTAATACATCTATACTAGCACTACAACATTCTCCTCCTATTATGTTCTGGATACACATATGTCACTTCATATGGTAATGGTGATTGATGGCCAAGATCACTGGTCTTGGCCTCTCTACTTTTGGTTGTGGGTTTGTTGGCCATGTTGCATACCTTGGTGGTGGTGGTGCTAGCCTATATTGTTGATATTGAGAATTTATTGGCACGTTCGACTGGTACCGAGGGTTAAGCTGATAAGGCCTTTCCATCACTTGTCCTTGACTATAGTAGCATTCCTCAATGTATGGTTTATCCACTTATTCTCAATGGCACACCATTTCTACTTAGGATATGGCTATGGCAACATGAAGCATTGCTACGACAGATAGTCTCCCATGTCATCACGTCAACGGTGGCATTCTCTAGTTTTAAATTTCCAATTTTTATCCCATTCTTTTGACAAGCTCCTCTACATGCTAATTAGTATTCATAGGTGTCTGCTATAGTGGTGTCATTTTCACTGTATATGATACACTAGTTGTAGAACAAGAATCTATTGAACAGCATCCGCATGTTGTGATACTTCTCCATAGATTTTGCAGTTTTCTACTAGGTAAACAGTTTCTTTTGTGACCTTGTCCAATGTCATACACTTTTTCAAGTGCAAATCCTTCTTAAAATGTTCATTCCTAAGCCCATGAACAGCACCACTTGGTGGTCTTCCTGAGGTTTCTCACGTGGTGGGCACCTCTCAATGCATTTCTTGAATTGCAAGGTGTCCTCTTGTACTTTTTCACTATATTTCTGCTTGAAAGACTGAATCTGTGCCACCGTATTGTGCTTGATTACTCTCATGGAAAACTCCTTTACAAAATCCTGTAACATTGCTTCTATGTTTTTATGGTCTTCTTTCTTCAGAGGCTAGAACCAAGTAAGGTTTGTGCCTTGCAAGGTTAACCCAAAACCTTAAAAGCGCATGTGGAAATTTATAGCGTACTCAGCTCTCAATACCTTCTTGAATGATATTGAATGTGCATGGGGATCCTTGGATCTATTGTACTTTGATGCCATGCATTTTGCAACTTGAGACGGATGCACAGACCTCCGATCAATGACATATCTCATCATTCTTGGAGCTTTTGAGAAGGATTCCTTAGAGGGAGGTGCTAATATTTTAGGTGTACCTATCAATACTTCTCTCATAGCATTACTCACTCAATATGATGTGACATGGATGATCGTGTAATGGTTGTATAGCCACCTTTGATAGGCTTTGGTTGTGACAAGTGTCTCCTTCTCATCCAAGGATCTAAAACTTTTGGTGCTCCCAATCCTGTCCTATGGGTACTCTCTATATGGGGTGGAATCTTTGTGTCTCTATCCATAAAACTTACCTCCTTCTCAATCAGCTTTTTATGGTCCATTTGACTCAAATCAATGACAAAAAACGGTTCTCCCCAATAGGAAATATTTTCCATGTCTATCATATACACATACCTATACTCATGCCCCTTGTTATCTACCAAAATATGTCGTTTTCTAGTTTCAAACTGGTAGACATGCATGTACATCTTCTTAATGTCAGTAAGTTCCATCAAGCTAGTGTCTTCCTGATGTAATAGTTTTCCCCTTCTCTGGTCATTACTTTGTATAGCCCCACTCTAGGATCATCTACAAGAACTCTCTCAAGCTCTTTAATAGCTATGAATCTAGCTCTCATCATTCTCTAGAGGAGGTCTCTCAATTCCTTTGTCAGTTTTTTCCTTGGCTTGAATCATACCCATTGCATTTGCAAGATCAGGATTATCAGTCCTAAGATAGGCAATCCCTCTCTCATCAATACATCAATCTCCATTGTCGACGGGGCCTCAACTAAGTCTTACTCTCAAAACTCAGGGTTTTCCAAGTATTCAGAAACATAGCACTTATGATTGATGTCTACGTAGATCCTTGCTCCCTTACCATTAGTGTAATGGTAGTATAGATGCATGGTCAGTGGAATCTTTAGTTTCCTTGAGGTTCCAGCTTCATTTCCGTCACTATGATAGCTCATCTATATTTCTCCCTTAGCAATAAGTATAGTGAAATCTTGTTTAGAAGAAGTGTTAGAGACCAGATCTTCTTGAATGGTAGATAAGTGTTCTAAGTGAACCTGATTGTCACTCTCTTTGGTAGACCCACGATGTACTTGATCTCTTGGCACTCTGATTCTTGACTTGTACCAAGCTCCCAAACTCAAGAACATGAACAATATGAGAATTTGAAACCTGACCTATTACCTTGAATTCTTTGGATCCCTTGGAACTTATACCTTGTTTCAACTCCCCTCGTGCACCAATCTCCTTGCCTGTACAAGACTCAACACAAACTAGGGCACTAATGGAGTATGTCAAGCACAACTTTAGTAGACCACAAGTCTTGCACAATTTCCTTAATCGCAGGGCCTACTAATGCTATACAAATCTCCTTTTAGTTTGTGGAACCAAATTTTGTCAAAATTTTGTGCTATTTGCACTTCATGGGAGAAAATCGCAATTTTCTCTTCCCTAGAGGCTTTTGAGATCATTTTCACTCCAACTCTCTCACAAGTATACCATACACTCTCAAAAACTCAATCCTCCAACAAGCCTAATGTATGACTCTTTTAATGGTCTTAGGTGGTCACTCAACCCACTTTTGGTCCACTTCTTGGATAGAAATTGGTCTAATCTCATGCACACATACTTAATTCAAGATTTGACTCTATGAGTGTGTTCCTGCTACAACGGAAGGCGCGGTTGCCCTACAAAATACGTAAATAACATGTTGCAATCCATGAAAAGCACAAATTGGCATACCTGGCACAACCCATAGCGTGTATGCAACGCCGTACTCGAATAAAGAGAAATATAGAGCAGTAGAGAGAGAAACAAAGCCTGCAAGCGCACCTCCTAGAGCGGAGTGCTACGCCGACACGGCGAGAGATAATAAGAAAGAGAGGAGAGAAGAATACACAGACACTGGGTGAAATCTCCCCCCGTGCAAGAGTTGACCATTTCCCCACTTGCACGTATTTAATTTATT
>NW_028221891.1:0-62274 GCF_014529385.1 Adiantum capillus-veneris
CACACACACTAACACACACACACCACACACACACACACACAGAGAGAGAGAGAGAGAGAGAGAGAGAGAGAGAGAGAGAGAGAGAGAGACGCAGTAGATAGTTAATTGATTTGTTAATTCATGTATTTGTGTACATCATATAAGCTTCAGAGAGCGTGATCTGGAGAGGTGTGACGAATAATTCGCGCCCCTTAGTTTTTGGGCGGAGGACAATGTTGCTGCCCGATTGGGCTTGAACTCCAACAAACTTTGTGCCGAATAATTGAGAGAGAGAGAGAGAGAGAGAGAGAAGAGAGAGAGAGAGAGCAGTTTTAATTCGACATTCTATTTTGAAAAACCCTTACTATATGGAGTAATATATCTACTTGTGGCTCAACACTTGAGCATTGAGAGTTGGTTTTCAATGTTTCAACCTTTAATGTATGCGTAGAAATAAAGCATGCAGGTACGAACCAATGAGCCAACATATGTGTGTGAGATAGGGAAACAACTATTGAAAATCTGCTTTTCATGAAAACAAAGTCTCGTATGTGAAACTGTAAAGTGCAGCGCAATGAATGTTGTTCTTTCTCAAGATGAGTGCTCCATAATGTGCTCAAGGTTCCTTTTGGTTCTTATGGAAGGGAGAGCCTTCCGTCTTTAATGAGAGAGTGCAATGATCACGAACAAAGTGAGTGGACAGTGTGCGTGCAAGTGTATGAGACTGAGAGATAGAGAGAGAAGAGAATACGACACCAGAGACGTTGTAAAACCCTCCTCCGAAGGCCCGACTCTCGTCGGCGAGAGTGGTCTACGATTGATTGCACAAACTGGTACAAAGTGTATGCATGAAACTGATGTAAGCTAGGCTAGGTCGGTGTCGTCGACGGGGGTGACGAGGCCGACGCTAGGGCTGAAAACTGAAGCAACTTATCTGCTCTCCAAAAACGCTCAAGGCTAAAATCTTCTACTGCTGAAAACGCTGATTTTGCTGGTCTTTATGGCTGAAAATCTGCTGCTACTGTGGGGTTGAATTGGCTATGGAAAGGGGCTGAAAATCACCTACTGAAAATCGCCAAATTCTGAAATCTGCTGCAGACTTAACATCCCTATTTGAAACAATTGATTTTGGCAAACCACAAAGGGGTACCAATGCTTAATGAACAACCGTGCTACATCTTGTGCCGTGACTGTGCGTTTACAAGAAATCAACATGCAAAACTTGCTGAAACGGTCAATAATTGTCAAACATTGAGTGTTCCTTGAATGCAAACTTGGTGGTAGGTTAGTCACAAAATCCATAGAAATATCTTGAAAAGGTCCATCGGGAATAGGCAACGGAAGCAAGAGGCCTTGCTGCTTACCCCGAGGAGCTTTTACTTTTTGACATATAGATTGCACTGTGTGATATAATGAAACACATCTTTTCGCATTTTAGGCCAATAAAAGAATCTTTCAATTTTTTCCAAAGTGGTGTTCATTCCCCTATGCTCACCCATGAGAGAATCATGTACATCATGCAATATGGTTGGCCTGAGAGAGGGCAACACACATAAACGTTGACGAAAATACAACAAACCATCACGAATGAGATAGTTGCTTGGCCCTTGGGAAGCAAGAGCCTGCAACCAATGCTTACCAAATTCGGAATCCGCATACTGATTCTTCATGCTGTCAAAAGACTCACCCTGAATAGAAAATGTGGATCTTGACTCAAGAGCCAAAATCTGTCCTTTGCGACTCAACGCATCTGCAAGAGGGTTAGCTTTTCCAAGCACATACTCAATCAAACCTCCAAATTGCTCAAAAAATTGTGACCACCGTGCTTGGCGATCACTCCAATGTGCACTAGGCATAGATTGGAGCCACTTAAGGGCTTGATGATCTGTGGGAACTGTAAACTCTCTACCATAAAGAAAATGCTTCCAATGCGCAAGAGAGTGAATGACAGACAAAAGTTCTTTATCATAAACTGAATAATTTTTTTTTCGCACTATTGAGCTTCTGGCTAAGGAAAGCTACAAGACGACCATGCTGCTGAAGCACAGTGCCTATGGCGACATTGCTCGCATCCATCCATAGTACATACCTCAAAGGGATGATCCCAAGAGGCAACGATAAGACACGGTGCTTCTGTCACCGCAACCTTGAGAGCTGCGAAAGCTTCAATGGCTGCCTCGGGCAAGTCTACGCGCTGACGGCGAGTCTTTACCCCTTTCAAAACATCAGTCATAGGTGCAGCAATGCGTGCAAAATTCTCTATGTGCGAACTATATGCTTGACATAAACCAAGAAAAGAACGCACATCATATGCAGTTTTGGGCAAATCCCAATTACAAACCTGTTCCACCTTCGCGGGATCTAGCTTGACATCTTCTGCAGAAATGATATAACCCAGATAAGTGACTTCAGTAAGAAAAAATTCAGACTTCTTAGCTGCAATGTACAACTGACACTCATCCAAACGGGTTAGTACCCTTTCGACATCTCTTTCATATTGTTCCCATGATGCAGAAAAAATGAGAATATTATCTAAAAAGATGAACACACATACACCGACCATATCGCTGAAACGACCTACAGTGTGACGTGAAACGTTTCGTGGTTTCGGGGTTTCGAGGTTTTGAAACGTTTCGTTTCATAGCGTCAAAAACATGAAACAGGTTTCATAAACGACATTAAATTATATATTAATAAAATATGATAAATATGTATACAATGTAGCACACGACTCTAGACTTTAATGTCCACAAGAAAAAGAGAGAGAGAGAGAGAGAGAGAGAGAGAGAGAGAGAGAGAGAGAGAGAGAGACGTGCTCACTGCTTAGAAGCGACTTTAAGCGAGCACGATCAAAGAGATGTTCAGTATTGATGAAAGTTAGAACACAGCTAGTTTCATGAATCACACAACTAGTTTCATGAATCACACTTTCTATATGTCACACGCAAGCTGCAGCGCGCATCCAATTCGTCCGGAATCGTCCCTCAATTTGCGTTCGATAATTTTGCTGGAGTCGGAATTCGCAAGCGGCAGCAATACGCACTTCGCTACGGGCAGCGTTGGGTTTCTAGAAAAAAAGCCCCAATTTTAAATGTTTCGTATAAAATGCCTGTCCGTTTCATGCGTTCCGGCAAAACGTTTCATAGGTTTCGGAGTTTCGGGGTTTCATCTGCATGAAACGCGTTTTTATGTCACACTGGACCTACTATGAGACGATTAAATGTACCCACGGCACCTGTCAATCCAAAAGGCATAACAATATACTCCCATTGCCCTCGCTCGGTGCGAAAAGCGATCTAGAAGATATCGCCTTTGAATACCCTTACCTGATGGTATCCACTCTTGAGATCGACCTTGTTGAAAACCTTTGCCCCATTGAGCCTATGTAGGATATACTCAATGCGAGGTATCGGAAACTTGTTCTTGACGGTCATCTTGTTTAATGCTCTGTAATCAATACACAAACGAGACGAACCATCCTTCTTGCGAACAAACAAAATAGGAGCAGCAAAAGGACTTACACTAGGATGTATGAATCCTCTAGCCACCAACTCCGTGAGTTGTCGCTCTAACTCTTCCTCCTATGTCTTGTTCAAACGATAGGGAGCCTTACTGACAGGCTGTGCCCCCTCCATAAGCTCGATGCGATGGTCCTCCGATCGCTCGGGTGGGAGACGAGGTGGAAGATCATCCTGCAAAAAGAAATGTTTAAACTTCGTAAACAAATCTGAATACTTAGCTGGAGCGTGAATGCTCTGGAAAATTTGAGTAGCATAGATAAATGCCGCTTGTGCTCCTCGTAATTCACGCTTTACCTGCACATGAGAGATGAGAGGCAAAGAATGCAAGCCCTCCTCAGCACGAATGATGAGGGGGGAGTCAGTTTTGGCATGCAAAGTGAGAGTGTCAGCCTCCCAATCAATGAGAGGGTTAAGCTCACGAAACCATTTTATGTCCAAAATCATATCACATCCTAAGAGAGGAGACACAAGAAATTTCCGACGGAAATCAGCTTGTTGAACGGTAAACATCACATCAAGGCACTCTTTCGTGATGAGAGAGTCCATACCAGGAGCGAAGCCAGAAACCTCTAGAGGAGATTTCTGACTAACCTCTAAGCGGGCTCTCTCAACAAGAGAGAGACTTCTCAATCACATCATGATACCACCTGGATCAAACAATATAATAAAATGCTAACCCTTTACATGACCATAACACTTCATGGGAGACTCGTCAATGTGTGTGTCAGAGTTATGAGAAGATTCAGCTTGGTTCACTATAGTGCTTGTGGTTGCTGTGGGTGCCTTTGGTTCTTTAGGTGGGGCTGTCTGAGGACAAGCCTTCTTAATGTGACCCTTGACGTGACATTGTTAACATCTACCTTCCTTAGCATAAAACACTTGTTCTTCGGCCGTAGTGTATCCTCTTATAATTCCTTGTGCAGCTTTTTCATCGGGGGTTAGCTTAAGTTTTGCAGGTGCTTTAGCTTTACCCTTAGATTCGTTGTTAGAGTGCTTTTCCGAGGAATTAGAGGAAGAAGGGCTAGAAGAGTTACCATTCTTACCGTTCTTACCATTCGTGCGAGGTACTGAGGTGGCATAAACCGCGCCTTGAGCTTGTCTTGGAAATCAGCCCAATTGAAGGAAAGGGGCGTGAGTTCGTCGGCTTCCTCTAGGTGCGCGGCTAACTGTGCCTCTTGCCATGCGTGGTACCAATTGATGGCATCACCGGCAAGGTACATAGCTGTCGTCAAAACCTTGCTATTCCCTGTCTTCTTAGTTGTCGCAAAATAAGCATTAAATTGATGCAACCAAGAATGAATAAGTGTAGCATCCATCTTACCGTCATACTTACTGAAAGTAAACTTCTCTGTGACTGGATTATTGGAGTCTGCATCCCTGCTTGTGCCACTTGAGGAGCTACCAACCTCTTTGGCTCGTTCAGACTTCGAGGCAGGTACTTGTCGAACCAATTCTTGAGTGCGGAGTTCTCTTTGAGCCTCATGCTCGGCCTCCAAGGCCGCTGTTTGAGCCTCTCGATCGGCTTCCAAGGCCGCTCGTCTTGCTTTAGCTTCCTCCTTTCTTTGTGCTTTTCTTTCTTTTCGTTCGTCGTGCTCGCGTTCGAAGGCAATGCGAGTCACTTCTTGTTTGGCCATCATGTCCATCATTGTCTTGACCATTGCCTCCATAGGATTTGGTACAATTCGTGGCGTAGATAGGGAAGGGGCAAGGTCGGAAAAATCTCGTGGTGCGGAAAATTCTTCGTCGCCTCTCTCATGCTCATCACCTGTATGCGAAGTATCCATTCCGCTTCGGGTGATGACCATGCACTATGATCTTTGGTTCTTAAGTTCACGAGGAACTTGGGTTCTTGAGGGTCTTGAGGTTCTTGAGGGTTTTCTTTCGCTTGCAATCTGCGTTTGAGAAGGATCTTCTCTTCACCCGAGTTCTACTCTTTTCCGCGGGTGCACCCCTTGGCGGCCCTGCGCTCACACCGAGGTTGCTTTTTCCCACCTCACGTCGATTGGCTGGCCGCTAAGTGCACGGTCCGCTCTCAATGAGTGAAAAGAGCCACAAGGGGAGGCTGGACAAGCCCTTCTTTCCTCGGATTCCTGTCACTCTTCAAAAACACGATTAGGAATCGACACGCCCAAGCGAACTTGGGTTCGTGCGACCGCAACAAGCAAAAAAATTCTTGGGATTCTTGTGGTTCTTTCCTTGAGTGATACTGAACACTGCCAAAGCTCTGATCCCAATGTAAAGTGCAGCGGAATGAATGTTGTTCTTTCTCGAGATGAGTGCTCCATAATGTGCTCAAGGTTCCTTTTGGTTCTTATGGAAGGGAGAGCCTTTCGTCTGTAATGAGAGAGTGCAATGATCACGAACAAAGTGAGTGGACACTGTGCGTGCAAGTGTATGAGACTGAGAGATAGAGAGAGAAGAGAATACGACACCAGAGACGTTGTAAAACCCTTCTCCGAAGGCCCCACTCTCGTTGGCGAGAGTGGTCTACGATTGATTGCACAAACTGGTACAAAGTGCGTGCATGAAACTGATGCAAGTCTAGGCTAGGTTGGTGTCGTCGACGGGGGTGACGAGGCCGACGCTAGGGCTGAAAACTGAAGCAACTCATTTGCCGTCCAAAAATGCTCAAGGCTGAAATCTGCTACTGCTGAAAACGCTGATTTTGCTGGTCTTTATGGCTGAAAATCTTCTCCTACTGTGGGGCTGAAAATCACCTGCTGAAAATCGCCAAATGCTGAAATCTGCAGCAGACAATACCTGGATGAAAAACGCTAGGCTGGATGAAGCTTGGCGATGGTTGTTCTGCTGGAAACACTAGGTCTTGTGATGGCCCGGCGGTGATGATCTGCTGAAAACGCCAAGTTGAGGGAAGCTAGGCAATGAGGATGAAAAACGCTAGGGAGTCTGCTTGAGGGAAATCGCCCAAGGTGAGGGAGTCTTGCTGAGAGAGAGGGGGAACCTATCGCCGAAGGCCTGTGTTCTCCTTGCTCATCTGCCAAATAGTGCTAACCTTGGTTTGCTTATATATCATCTTACCCAATTTGCCCTACCTACTTTCCAACAAAAGTCACTTAAATTAATAAGTGAAAAATGTCAAAACTGGGTAAAATAGGCTAAATGCACTGGAAAATTCCCTTGAAGGATTCTGATGGATTTTGATGGGAATGCTTATGATCATGCTGTGTGCAACCAGAGGATATGCATCTACACTAAGTGTTTGGGCATGCACGGTCTGCGAACAGTCACAAAAGTGCCAGAACACTTCTAATCTAGACTGACTGGACTGACGGCTAAATGCACTGGAAAATTCCCTTGAAGGATTCTGATGGATTTTGATGGGAATGCTTATGATCATGCTGTGTGCAACCAGAGGATATGCATCTACACTAAGTGTTTGGGCATGCACGGTCTGCGAACAGTCACAAAAGTGCCAGAACACTTCTAATCTAGACTAGGCTAAATGCACTGGAAAATTCCCTTGAAGGATTCTGATGGATTTTGATGGGAATGCTTATGATCATGCTGTGTGCAACCAGAGGATATGCATCTACACTAAGTGTTTGGGCATGCACGGTCTGCGAACAGTCACAAAAGTGCCAGAACACTTCTAATCTAGACTGACTGGACTGACGGAACCCTTGTTATCAAGTAGCTTGTCCACAGACACATAGGGTTGGATGTGTCACGTGACAGAAACACTTTTGTATTTTTAGGAAACGATAATATTGTCACGTGACACATCCAACCCTATGTGTCCGTGGACAAGCTACAACACGACAAGGGTTCAGTCAGTCCAGTCAGTCTAGATTTAGAAGTGATCTGGCACTTTTGTGAGTCTATTCGTAAACCGTGCATGCCCAATCACTTAGTATAGATGCATATCGTGTGGTTGCACACAACATGATCATCAATATTCCCATAAGAATCCATCAGATTCCATCAGGGGAATTTCCCGGTGCATTTAGCCTATTTTACCTATTTTTGGCATTTTTCACTTATTAATTTAAGTGACTTTCCAACAAAAGTAGGTAGGGCAATTTGGGTAAGAAAATATATAAGCAAACCAAAGTTAGCACTAAATGGCAGAAGAGGCAACAGGAGCCAAGCTCAACAGGCAACTTCTCAATAGGACCTTGGTGGTTTCCCTCCAAGCAAAGAACCCCTTGCCATCCACAAGCATCCCTAGCGTTTTGCATCAAGCATCATCGCCCAAGCAAAGCCTTAGCATTGGCGTTTTTGGCATCAGATCCTCCCGTAAGCAGGTTCCAGATCCTAGTGTTTTGCATCAGTTTGCCATCGCCAGAAGACCACAGGAGCTAGCGTTTTTGTTCCCCTTCAGCCTAGCGTTTTTGCTCCTCATGAACCTAGCGTTTTTGGCAGTATTTAGCAGCGATTTTCAGCAATGAAATAGTTGCAGATTCAGCCCTTGAAGAGTAGCAGATTCAGCCCGGAAGGACCATCAGTTTTCAGCCTTAAAGAACCTCAATTTTCAGCTCTAAACCTGCAGAATTTCAGCGACAAGGACCCACAGAAAACAGCCCCAAAATCAGCATTTTTGGCTTAGTCGCAGATTTCAGCCCATAGCGATTTTGGATAGCAGTAGAAAGATTGCAGATTTCAGCTATAGTGTCGGCCTCGTCATCTCCGTCGTCGTCGTCAACATAGCCTAGACTTGCATCAATCACATGCATACCGTTTGTACCAGTTTGTGCAATCATAAGTAGACCACTCTCGCCGACGAGAGTGGGGCCTTCGGAGGAGGGTTTTACAACGTCTCTAGTGTCGTATCTCTCTTCTCTCTCTATCTTTCAGTCTCATACACTTGCAGGCACAATGTCCATCCACTTTGTTTGTGATCATAGCATTCTCTCATTAAGAATGGAAGGCTCTCACTTCCATAAGAACAAAAGAAACCTTGAGCACAGTTCGGAGCACTCATCTTGAGCAAAGCGCAAATATTCATTCCGCTGCACCTAACATTGGTATTAGAGCTTTGGCAGTGTTTTGTATAACTCAAGGAAAGAACCACAAGAATCAAAAGAATTTTTTTTGCTTGTTGCGGTTGCACGAACCCAAGTTCGCTTGGGCGTGTCGATTCCTAATTGTGTGTTTGAAGAGTGACAGGAATTCCAAGAAAGAAGGGCTTGTCCAGCCTCCCCTTGTGTCTCTTTTCTCTCATTGAGAGCGGACCGTATACTTAGCGGCCGGGCAATCGACGTGAGGTGGGAAAAAGCAACCTTGTTGTGAGCGCAAGTCTGCGAAGGGGTGCGCCCGCAGAAAGGAGTAGAACTCGGGTGAAGAGAAGATCCTTCTCAAACGTGGTTTGCAAGCGAAAGAAAACCTCAAGAACCTCAAGAACCCAAGACCCGCAAGAACCTAAGTTCCTCGTGAACTTAAGAACCCAAGAGCCCACAAGAACCCACGACTTCAGAATGGTTATCACTCGAAGCGGAATGGATACTTCGCTTGGAGGTGATGAGCATGAGAGAGGCGAAGAAGAATTTTCCCCACCAGGAGGTTTTTCCGACCCTCCCCCTCCCCCATCTACGACAAGGATTGCACTAACTCCTATGGAGGAGTTGGAGCTGATGTTTATGGAAAGGAATTTAGAACGCGAAGCAAGAAATGCAGCAAGAATGGAAGAAATGAAACGCAGACATGCAGAAAGAGAAGCAGAAAGAAAGGCAAGACAAGAACAGCGCGACCGACACATGCAAGAGTTCTTGCGACTCTTTTCTCAAGTGCCGGCACCGATGCAAGAGATTCAGGAGACGGAGACTCTCTCAGTCTCTTCTTCTTCAAAGCATGACACACAGGATTTGCATGATTATGACAAGCATGATGATTTGAATGATGAGCATGATGAATTGAATGACAATGATTTGCATGATGATTTGGATGATAAGGATGAGCATGATGATTTGCATGCCAATGATAAGCATGATGATTTGGATGACACTGACAAGCATGATGATTTGCATGATCAAGATGTGATTTCTCACTAGCATGATGATTTGCATGAAGAAGATGTGGTTGTTCACAAGAAGGATGTGTTAGTGGATGCTTTTTCTAGCGAAGCTAACCTTGTTGTAGATTCGATCAATCACGAAGAATCGTTCTTGGCTTTCGAGTCGAGGTCCAAAGAACCCCCACAGGACGATTCGATCATTCAGGAAGAGCCGATCTTGGCTCTCGAGCTTAGGTCCAAAGAACCCTCACAGGAAGTATTATGTGTTGGTATGATTGATACGCACGCATTGTTCTAGTGTTTCATTCGTGATCGTTTCCTGTATTTTAGTGAGCGTCTTTATGTGATCCCTTTTCATAGGCATGACATATTGTACGTTGAGCACGTTTCACTCATGAATGAGCACGAATGTATGTGGATTTTTCATGAAAAGCTGAAAAGTATGTATGTAAGGAAGTCACATTCTATGTCTCTTCCTTGGCGTGACACAGTACGCGAAAGAGCACATGAAAGTATGAGCACCAAGCATGCTCATGTCCGTTGTGAATTGCCACAGTTGATTGCTCTAGATCAAAAGAGAAAGATTCGATCTCATTATTTGCATATGTTTGGTGAACGGTTTGTCACTCCGTCTCTATGTTCATCTACATTGCATACACAGTCTTTAGAGAAGACAAGATTTTTTCCAGTCACTTTACATGGAATAGGTATGTTCATGGTTTTGTGTTGGAAATGGTTTCAGGAATTTTCACCCATGGAGATTCTTGAAAAAAGAGAAGCACGACTCCAGGCGAAATTGAAGCATCGAAGGAGGCACATAAGACTTTTGTGTCGCTTTCAGCGCGGCCCAAAGAAGCAAGCGTTGCAGACCTTTATGAAGTTCAAGTACCGGACGACCCACACATCAAAGTGGGCCGGCGAAGAGTCCCTTCCAGGATTCCGGATGCTATTGGCGATCTCCCTCGACACCATAAAATTCGGTACCAGTACCTCACTTTGAAAAGGAGGGGATGTCACGTGACACATCCAACCCTATGTGTCCGTGGACAAGCTACAACACGACAAGGGTTCAGTCAGTCCAGTCAGTCTAGATTTAGAAGTGATCTGGCATTTTTGTGAGTCTATTCGTAGACCGTGCATGCCCAGTCACTTAGTATAGATGCATATCCTGTGGTTGCACACAGCATGATCATCAGTATTCCCATCAGAATCCATTAGATTCCATCAGGGGAATTTCCTTATGCATTTAGCCTATTTTACGTATTTTTGGCATTTTTCACTTATTAATTTAAGTGACATTCCAACAAGAGTAGGTAGGGCAATTTGCGTAAGAAAATATATAAGCAAACCAAAGTTAACACTAAATGGCAGAAGAGGCAACAGGAGCCAAGCTCAGCAGGCAACTTCTCAACAGGACCTTGGTGGTTTCCCTCCAAGCAAAGAACCCCTCGCCATCCACAAGCATCCCCAACGTTTTGCATCAAGCATCATCGCCCAAGCAAAGCCTCAGCATTGGCGTTTTTGGCATCAGATCCTCCCGCAAGCAGGTTCCAGATCATAGCGTTTTGCATTAGTTTGCTATCGCCAGAAGACCACAGGAGCTAGCGTTTTTGTTCCTCTTCAGCCTAGCGTTTTTGCTCCTCATGAACCTAGCGTTTTTGGCAGTATTCAGCAGGGATTTTCAGCAATGAAATAGTTGCAGATTCAGCCCGGAAGGACCATCAGTTTTCAGCCTTGAAGAACCTCAGTTTTCAGCCCTAAACTTGCAAAATTTCAGTGACAAGGACCCACAGAAAATCAGCGTTTTTGGCTAGGTTGCAGATTTCAGCCCATAGTGTTTTTGGACAGCAGTAGAAAGATTGCAGATTTCAGCCCTAGTGTCGGCCTCATCATCCCCATCGTCGTCGTCAACATAGCCTAGACTTGCATCAGTCACATGCATACCGTTTGTACCAGTTTGTGCAATCATAAGTAGACTACTCTCGCCGACGAGAGTGGAGCCTTCGGAGGAGGGTTTTACAATGTCTCTGGTGTCGTATCTCTCTTCTCTCTCTATCTCTCAGTCTCATACACTTGCACGCACAATGTCCATTCACTTTGTTTGTGATCATAGCATTCTCTCATTAAGAGCGGAAGGCTCTCCCTTCCATAAGAACAAAAGGAACCTTGAGCACAGTTCGGAGCACTCATCTTGAGCAAATCGCAAACATTCATTCCAGTGCACCTAACAAATATCATCATTCATATGAGCACTTCATTAATGGGAGCTATGGAATATGACTAGAGACGGAAGAGGAGGCACTTACAAATGAATTATAAGTGTGCACAAAGACCACAAATCACTTTGTCCAAAACGTTCACCCTTTGTAGTTGTCCTTTCTTCTTGTGGACAAAGATGAAGAAAAAATGATGTTGCTTCCTGCACACATTTTCAACTAGACATCATTTTGTGCACATTCTTCGCTACAAGTGATTATAGATCGAACACACCCCACACATGAATGTTAGACGAGTGCGCAAAGAGAGGTGGCACTATTCTCCCCTATTAAAATAATTCCTGAAAAATGCGCCCTCCTCTTTGTTAGCGCGGAAACTCTTACGATTAGGAGCTAGGTTTCGGGCTTTCAATGTTGGAAGCGAGTATATTGATTCTTGATATGAGTGCAAACTTTTGCAAGAGTACTTACACTGGTTCATGAAACTCTAGATGTCTTATTATTGTGTCACTGGTAGCATCCACTATATCTGGGAAACAAATGAAGGGTTAGATTCAAATATTTCTTTGAAATATTAGTATGAACAAACACTTTGCACAATTTTCCTTTATACCTTTCTCTAGCAGCAAATTCAATATCTCTGAACGCAATAGGAGGAACGATAAGGTAGTTCGTAAAGCACAAGATGGCAAAATAGAGCTTGCATGACAACTAGCCTAAGTAAGCTCGGTGTTGGCGAGTAGACAATTAAGCTTTGCAGTAGAGAGACAAACAAATAAAGAGAGCAGGACGACGAAGTGCAACATGCACGACAACCGGCTTGGGATGGCGAGGAGATTGCATTTGGAGAAAGGCCTTCCCATTGCATCTTCTTAAACAACCTAGAGCTTCCTTGCCACATGATAGCCATGCTGGTGTAGCAGGGCTACAATGTCGCAGGCACTGGACAAACAATTAGTTGCAGTTGGTGGACTGAGTCCACACTGGACGGACTTTTGCCTGGACAGTGACATGTGGCAGGTATACGGGTGGTGGTCTAGCCGACGTGGGGTCAAACCACCATGACTACAGTTTTGAGATAGTCTTAGATATTTGTGAGCCGTTGGTGGCTCTTTATGGTTGTATATATCCGTAGCTGCGCTTTAGGGAGCATGTACTTTGTGTGGTCGGTCGTCTAGAGTCTACCATCTTGAGTTATACACAGCATGTCTGCACCATCCCTGCACAGTTGAGCCTCGACACCCCCACTGTACCCATGAGATCTGGGCTTGAGTTGAGTGTGCTGCAATGCCAGAGTCTATTGGTTTCTTTGAGATAGTCGATGTTCATGCTGTTCATGTTTAGGTTGGTTCACTGCTGAGTCGTGTAGTTGTTGCTGTGTTGTTCATTGTTTTCTGTGTTTGCATTCTGTTGAGTGAGATCTCAGGCACATTGCACTGAGGATCACCCATTATGGAGGGCACGACACACTATCTCCGCTACAAGTGCTCTCATTTTTGGCACGCCGGTGGGACCTCAACTGAAGTCTCACTCCGTCAAAAGTTGAGTCGAGGAGCTACCTCGTTTCAGCTCCCTGTATCACTCGGTTTGTTTGCACAGGTTTGGGCGTGCCTCAACTTGGTCTCGTCTTGTTTTCCCTCGACTTGCTTAGTTTTCAACCTGCTCGTCTATACCTGCTTGTCTAGTCTCTCGTCCTAGTCTAGTAGTCTCTCAACAGGGTCTAGTCCTCTCTCGTCCAGGTCTAGCAAGCAGGTCTAGTCACTCGCCGTGGTCTAGTGGAGACTGGACCATTGTGCAGTAAGTTAAAGGTCCTCGTGTCCAAGCTACCTGGTCTAGTGGAGACTGTACCAAGGTGCAATAAGTTAAAGGTTTTCGTGTCCAAAGCTTGGGTGGGCTTTTGGTTATTGTATGACACATATACAAGGCAATCAAAAGAGCGACAAAGCCTGCTACTCAGTCCTTTGAAGTACAACCACAGGTGACATGAAGCGTCAACCCTTTGTGCCAAGCTGAAGTCCACCAACCCCATTATCCCTACCTCTCCCCTGTCAGCCCCATCAATAAACTTCTCATCCTCTGTCTTACAACAAGCTCCAGTGCAACAGGCTCTTGCACAGACAGCCATGGAGGAGCTCACAAGCGTTCTAGCTATAAGGTGAATATTAAGTTTTGGATTTTCTAGGGTCTCTCCATAGAGGATGCCGACGACCATGCCCGGAGGTTCGTCTCTCTACAGAGGTCGTGGCCTCAACCGAGAAGATGCCTACTTAGTACTCTTCCCATTTACCGTGGATGGCTTAGCAGACAAGTGGTATAATCAGTTTGCTGAAAACCACTTTACTACTTGGGCCACATTAGGACAACAATTCTGTGAAGCCTTCCAACCAGGGGACTTCAGGGAAAAGGTTTTGGATGAGTTGGCCAACCTGATGCTTCAACCCAAAGAGACTTTTGCAGAACTAATGACCCGAACAAAGTCTTTGGCCGCCAAGATTCCTCAACAACTAGGTGAGTTTATGGTCAAGAAATGGGTAGAAAAGGCTCTTCCAAAGACTTCTCAGAAAAAACTCAAAGAGAATCTCCGACCTGACGCCAACCTTGAGGAGTTTGTTGCTGTTGCTACTAGGATAGAGGGGGCAAGAAAGCTGTTTACCGACTCTTCTCAGGTTGAGACTGCCTCCGTACTCTTGGAATTTCCATCTGACCCCTTGACTTCTTTACGTGGGAACTTGAAGCCCTAAAGCTACAACATGCTCTTCAGGAGGAGAAATCAATCTCTCTTACAGGAGAAGCTCCCACATCACGAGGCTTTGGATCAAATCAAGAGAGAGCTAGAAGAGCTTAGGTCTCAGCAGGAGCCTAAGGCTATGGTATGGTGTAGTTCATGCGGCTCTCCAGAACACCCTCCACATGACTGCCCCCCTCGCGCTTATTGCCACTAATGCGAAAAGTCTGGACATGAAGACAAGGATTGCTACTATATCAAGGGATTGCGGAAAATACAACAAAGTCTCTCAAAATTTTTATCATCCTCATGCTTCCTCAGCCCCTCAGAGCTTCTACACTTCAGCCTTCACCTCCATGCAACAGGAATAGAGACCACCTCGTCCCCCATTTCGTCCATCAAATCGGCCTATCTTATGCTACAAATGTGGAGAATATGGGCATTACCAAAGCAAACGTCCTTTACTTGAAGGGTCTCCTCTTTGCCGTCATTGCTCGGAGTCTAAGGACCACTACAGTAAGGATTGTCCGAAGCAAAGGGTATCCTCATCTTCCGGCTCAACTCAGAACCAACAAGAATTCACATTCCCGAAGATCAATATGATCGCAATGAACAAAATCCCTCAGCCATCACCTGCTACTCATGCGGTTGGGCCACAACAAGTGGGGAAGCTTGCTGGCGTCCTCACTCGGACGCAAAGAGCAGCTCTTGGTCTCAACTTGCCAATAGGTCCATTTCGTCCATCTTCACTTCCACAACCTGGCCTACCTGATTCAATTGGCGAGCCCTTCATTGGTGCTAAGAGCAGGCCAACCTCCATGCTATCTGACATTGATGGAGCCTTCTTGGAAGAAGTGGCTGACTTGCGACAGGTCAAAGTTCCAGACAAAGCCCAGATAGAAGAAGCCAAGCCCACAGCAGAAGCCATCTTGAATGCTCCGTCTCGATGCAAACCTCAGAAGTGACACTCTCTCAGTCATTCAGTCTTTGTACCCGGGAGAAGGGCCTAGTGGCGGACACCTCCCGGTATAGCCCTCAAAGTCTTACATGATTTCCTATCCAACAGCTCTCCTCACAGATTACAAAAGTCCTCGTCTCACTGTATCTATTCTTGGGCACCAATTCTCAAGGGTCATAGTCGATGGTGGATCTGGGATCAAATTTGATGCCAAGTTCACTATGTTGGCTTTAGGTCTGCAGCCTATCTGCCCTGCTGCATTGACTGTTACATTGGCCGACTAGAGGATAGTCTATCCAGTGGGCATAGTAGACAAGGTGCCTCTGAAGGTACAAGACTTCACCTTTAGCTTGAATTTTGTGGTGGTGAGTCTTCCCCAGGTGGAGAGAGGATTTCCTTTGCTTATTGGTAGACCATGGCAGCGGCACACTAAGGCACTTCATGATTGGGGACATGACGCCATGTGGATACATACTCCTGGCTCCCCCATGCAATCAGTTCGACTCAAAGGAGGCATGGATCCAGTAGTTCATCAAAGCTCTTTGTCAGTACAGTCCAACACCGACCTAGAGCAGCCTATCCCACCTAACGGGTCTGACAAAGACTTACAGCTGGTTGGAAGCTACCACATCGATGCCATGCTATGTCGTCTCTATTCAAGCCTTGCCTGTGGATACACCCTCTTTCTCGGATCCTCAGGTTGAAACCAGTGACCCAAGTCATCCAGAAGAAAGTGTGCCAGTCCTTGATGATCATGCTTCAATTGCCCTTCTGATGGAAGTCGTTTGCCTTGGTGAACCTATAACACATTATAGAAGGGGAAAGAAATCTCCTTTGCAGGAGTTTGCCAACGTCCCACCTCTTTCCTTAAACTCCCCTAGGTTTGACGCCCCACCCACTCAAAAGCACTCTGTTGTATTTGAAGACTTACCCTTTGAGGAGCTTCCACCAGGATGGTTACAAGAAGAGTATGCGGAGTTTCCAATCGATCAGACACCAACCCATGATGTCTCGAAGCTCCAAGAGGTAGCTCACTCTTCATCGTCTGAGGCACCCTCCCCAACAACACCTCTTGACCCGGTCAAAGAAGTCAACCTGGGTGACCTTGACAACCCTCTTCACATCCTCTTAGCCGCTTGGCTATGGGAGCATTGCGCTACTCGCTCAGGTAGTCTCTTTCGTGCACTCTTTTAAAGATGTTTTTGCTTGGTCCTACAAAGATTTGGAAGGGATCTCCCCAGAATTGGGTGTCCATACTATCCCTCTGATTGAAGGGGCTAAGCCGGTAAGAGGCCGAGCTTACAAGCTCAACCCAAAGTATGCAGAAGCTGTCAAGTCCGAGCTAGAAAAAATGCAAGAAGCAGGGATCATTGTACCTGTGGAGCACTCTGAGTGGTTATCACCCATGGTGAGCGCCTAAGAAGCAATCCAATAAAATCCGTGTGTGCATCGAATACTGCGCTCTGAACAAGGTAACTATCCCAGACGGTTTTTCCACATCCTTCACTGTGCGTGTGCTCAAAGATGTAGCAGGATATGTATTGTACAGTTTCACGGATAGGTTCAGTGGATACAATCAGTTGGGCATCTATCCAGGCGATCAGATGAAAACGGCTTTTGTGACTCCCTAGGGTATTTTCATCTACACTAGAATGTCTTTTGATTGAAAAATGCTCCGCTTTCCTTCAATTGCACAGTATATCTCATCTTTTGTCCTTTGCTTATGGATCATCTTTGCATCTTCATGGAAGATTTTTCAACCTTCACGGGTGCTCAATGCTCAACCCCAGTGGAGAATCTAGAGAAGCACATCGCTTAGCTCTCTATCGTCTTCCTTAGGTGCCGAGAGGCACATCTGAAGCTCAATCCGAACAAATGTCATTTTTTCGTCGCTGAAGGTACACTTGTCTGCTAAAGGTTTAGCGCTTGACCCTGAGAAGATGGTAGCCATCTTTAAGTTACCTCCTCCCATCAACCCAAAAGGTGTTCAGAGCTTTGTAGGCCACACAGGCTATCATCGCAAGTTTATATGCATGTATGCACAGGTCGCTCAATCATTGACCCGACTCACCAGTGCTACTGTACTCTTCCAATGGCTAAAACCAGAGGCTGAAGCATTTGCATACTTCAAAAGACACCTCACTGAAGCACCTACTTTAGTTGCCCCTGATTGGTCTCTCCCTTTTCATGTACACACGGATGCCAGTCAATTGGTTGTGGGTGCTGTGCGGACTCAGCCTAGTAAGGAGTACAACCTGGATCGTCCTATTCACTATGCAAGTCGCTTGCTCACCCAAGCAGAGCGCAAGTATAGCACCACAGAAAGGGAAGGTTTGGCTATTCTGTATGCTCTACAAAAGTTTCGTCACTATTTATTAGAGGTCCACTTCACAATTATTATTGATCACCATGCCCTGTGCTTTCTGCTTAATAAGCCGCAAGTTGCAGGTCGAGTAGGGCGGTGGCTACTCTTATTTAAAGAGTTTGATTTTGAAGTGGTACTCTGACCTGGCAAACATCATGTCCTTGCCGACCACCTCTCTTGCATTCACAGAGGTAAAGGATCAACAGGAGTTGCGGATGACTTGCCAGATAGCAGTTTCTTTAAGGTGGATACCACTCTTGAATGGTACGACGATGTCTTGCATTTGCTATCTACTGGCCTATACCCAGAGAATGCCTCTTCACTGAAGAGGAGAAGACCGTTGTTAAAGTCTAGGCCATTTGCTCTAATTGGAGGCCAGCTCTACAAGTGAGGACCAGATGGTGTTTTGAGGCGGTGTCTCTCCTCATGAAGCTGAGCATATTCTGGAGGATGTCCACAGTGTTCCCATTGGTGGTCATTACCGTAGTCATATCACTGCCCATAAGATTCTACAGAGTGGTCTATGGTGGCTCTATGTTTTTTGGGATGCAATTGCTTATGTGAAAGTTTGTGATGTGTGTTAGCGCTGTGGACCTAAAACAAGCAAGCAATCGTCCTCTGCAGGTCTCTATGGCATGGTTGGCCTTTGAAAGATGGGTATGGATTTTGTAGGTCCAATTGCTCCCCCGACCCAACCAGGTAACCGGAAGTATCTGCTGGTGGCTACAGATTATGCAACCAAGTGGGCAGAGGTACTGGCGACAACTGATTGCACTGGCAATACTGTAGCCAAGTTTTTGTATGAAAATATTTTGTGCAGGTTTGGATGTCCCCTGGAGATCACTGGCAGTAACTTTGTTAATGAGATGATTTCAACCTTGGTGACCAACTACAAGATTTTTCATCGTAGGTCTTGTGCCTATTACCCTAGAGCAAATGGGCAAGCCGAGAGTACCAACAAGGTTGTGATAGCCCTTCTACGGAAAGCATGTCATCTCCATCCAGCGTCTTGGGCTCAAGCTATCCACGGCAGCCTTTGGGGTTACCGAACTTCTTTCAAAGCCACAACCAATCACACCCCATTTGAGTTAGCCTTTTGGTTGGATGCTCCTCGTTCGAATTCAACTCAGGATCTCTTCGAGTAGGCAGTTTGCGTGCCAATGGGGGTTTGAAGTCTGCCTCTGTCTCTCGTCTCTTCCTATTGGAAGAGAGCCTCCGTTTGGCTTCTTGGGCTCTTGAAGCAAAGCAGCTTTGTCGCAAGGCGTGGCATGATTGCCATCTCCGAAAGCCAAAAATTATGTGACTCATTGGTGCTACTTTATCAAGCTCGATATAAAAAAAAAGCAAAGAAGTTGGTCCCAGCTTGGCAAGGACCATTCATAGTTATAGGAAATTCTACTACAGGGGGCAATAACTTTGGAAGGTGTTCCCCTGCCGTTGGTAAATGGCTCCATTTTTAAATGCTACTACCCTTCACCATAATCCATGGGTTGTAGTCCCTCCCACGAGTACTTTTACCTGCAGGGCCATGAGTGTGTCTTCTTCATTCAGGCTGGCATTGCGCTCTCTACCATCTTGCCAAGTCACTTCTATCATTTGTTGTGTCGCAGGCACTGGACAGACAGTTAGTTGCAGTTGGGCTGAGTCCACAGTGGACGGACTTTTGCCTGGACAGTGACACATGGCAGGCATATTGGTGGTGGTCTAGCGGACGCGGGGCCAGACCACCACGACCACAATTTTGAGATAGTCTTAGATATTTGTGAGCCGTTGGTGGCTCTTTATGGTTGTATATATACCCGTAGCTGCTTTGGGCTTTAGGGAGCATGTACTTTGTGTGGTCAGTCGTCTAGAGTCTACCATCTTGAGCTATACATAGCATGTTTGCACCATCCTTGCATAGTTGAGCCTCGACACCCCCACTGTACCCATGAGATGTGGGCTGGAGTTGAGTGTGCTGCCTTGCCAGAGTGTGTACTGGTTTCTTTGAGATAGTCGATGTTCATGCTGTTCATGTTCAGGTTCACTGCTGAATCGTGCTGTTGTTGCTCTATTGTTCATTGTTTTCTGTGTTTGCATTCTATGGAGTGAGATCTCACGCACATTGCACTGAGGAGCATCCACTATAGAAGGCACAACACACTATCTCCGGTACAATTGGGTTTTGGCATATCTGTGATCAACTAGCTCCAAGAGACGATGTCTAGGAGAGGATGGGTTTTCGAAACAAAATGTTTCATTTTACTAATTAATCAGCCATCAAGATTTTGTGTGCCTGCACCACATTTTACATACATATCGACCAAAGCACTATCAAGCACAACAACAATCTATAAGGGCCACTTCCTAGCAATCTCATTTTGAAGTCTCTTACTCATGTCGATGAACTGCATAAGGCCACAAGACTTCAAGGTTTGAGCTTTATTGATTGCGTCTATAGAACGCTCTTTCTTCCCTTCACATCTGGTTAAATCAGGCCATAGCTTTGTTGCCACAGTCATGTTGGGCTTGCAATCAACGCGCTTCAAGAGACTCCTGGAGAGGATGGCAACGACTTGCGTAAGGCCACAGGCCTTATAGGTACACAAAGATCTACACACACACACACACATACTCCAACCACCCCTTACCACAAGAGTTTCTACGATTATCTTGGTGGTTTGTTTAAGCTATGTCACCACTTGTAAAGCTAAATGAGCGTTGTTCAACTACCCAAGACACTGCTTCAATTGGCAAACTTTGGCGTAGAGGGTACCTCATGTGTTTCATGTCTGTGTTTCCACATATGTCTACCAAGATTAACCGGGAAATCAAACTTAGAAATGCATGACTTGCAACTAGTTGCTTGCTTTTAGCATTGGTTACCTAATAAACGTAGGAAACGTCAAGAAATTAAGCTTCTACTTTGAAAATCAAGCATGCAAGATGTATTTCAAGCTGCATCGTTAAGTCTATAAAAACGTGCGATGGATGCTCAAATCAAGGTGCATGCATAGTGACCCCTACACAATCATTGAAACATGCACTAAATACGAAAACAGCAGCCAGCATAGGCAGAGATCAATGATCAATCTGATTGTATTTGTAGAACATGTGTGTGTGTGTGCGTGTGCGTGCGCACGAACGCATATGGCAGGGGAAAAAGGTAGAAGGTTGTAAATGCACATATTGACACATGAATAGCACATTGTATAACATTCTTTGCTTCAGCACTTGCTTGAGACCCTCCCCTTCTGCATGTACTAATATAGTATACCTTATATGAGAAGCTACTAGATATCTTGTTCAGTGAGCTACAATGACACAATCTACTTTAGCCAAAGAGAGGGGAGAGTTGTGAGAGCAACAGCAAAGGACTATTGCTTAATTCCATGTCAAAGCATCGGAATTGTCCTTGGGAAGATCCCATGCCAGAAACAGGAGAGCAACATCTCTCTTAGAAAGTTCGTGATCTAGGACTCTCTGTGCATGCCGGAGTGGCAGAAGGCTGCGTTTGGTAAGGCACTCACATTTGGCCAGCAATCAAAGCTATCAATACATGAACAAAGACAAACTCTTCCCAGTTACAAGCTGAAAAATGAGCTGGTAAGAGTAGTCAATGAGAACCAGGTTTTAGTTGTGATTAGAGAAACTAGTTCAAGGAAAACAACATAGGCTACACAATATGTAGTAGAAGCAAGGGTACACGACAAAAAGAAAGATTGACTGCACACAACCTTGAAGAGTTTCCTCAATGTCTATAGTCAAGAAGGTTGCTAAAAAATTTGGTTGTGGCCTTGGTGAAGAGGTTGGCTATGCGATTAGGTTTGAGGATTGCGCGTGGCTTGAGACAATAATAAAGTAACAAAAGGAATGCTTTTGTGAGAAGTGCTTGTGGATAGCTAGCTCACATTGTATTGATACACACTTATTTCCTTTTCAGGCTGGTGAAGTACTCAATAAGTGACCCAGAAGGTGATATCCTACTCTTATTAACAGGGCTGGAAAAAAATGATACAATGTGCCATATCTTCCATGAGAGTGCAGGGGTTGGGTTGTTACAGGCTTGGACACTCCTAGCGAGAAATCAATAGCAACACACAAACATAATCTGCAAAATCGCTGAACGTAGAGAGAGAGAGAGAGAGAGAGAGAGAGAGAGAGAGAGAGAGAGAGAGAGAGAGAGAGAGAGAGAAGAAGAAGAAGTATTTTAACGTCGTAGGAAACTACCCCAAGAGACCTTAAAGATCTATCCGACGAGGAGAGTTGAACTCAAGACCTCATATTCAAGAGGGAAATGGCATAACCAATCTACCACACTTGGGTGATAGAAAGGTTATACCATTCTCCTCTTTTTATTAGCACACACCCACCCCCCCACCTGAGAGAGAGAGAGAGAGAGAGAGAGAGAGAGAGAGACGGCACGACGGAGTTTCGTGCCCAGACACACTGGCCCCAAAGACTTGCCCCCCTTTCGGTATTTCTTTATTATTATTATGAGTCGCAACAATACAACTCTCGAGGGTTCTTTGCTCTTAGACTCTGCGTCCAGATGCTCTGTAGAGTGAGGCCCTTGGGTTCTTTATAAACAGTACAATGGCCTGCCTATAAGCAGAGCCCCAAAAGAAGTTCTCTCAAAAGCACTGCTCCCAAAATCTAGTGTTGGAAACTGCCAAAAGCTTGCCAGCGTGATTTGTGGAAATCCATACAGCCTACCACATGGTATCAGCAACTAAACATGCGGAAAATCTGTTCAACATCTGCCACGTCAGCATCCGTACTATTAGCCATGTCAGCATGGAGTGCGTTTTATGGAAAATCTCCTCAGAGTTCAAGCTTTGGGTTTTTAGGGTTTTAGGCCCCATGGCCGATGCTTATAAGTCCCTTAAGGTTTAGTTCTTTGTCCACGCGGCGAGTTTTCTTCCAGTTGGGCATGCCACATAATCACTTTGTGACATTCTCCCCTCTTGAAAGAATTGTAATCGCCCTTGATTTTTTTTTTTGAGAAAAAGATCCTTCCATTAGTTAATAAAACCTGTCCATTGGGCTACAAATCACCTCTACTAGAGACGGCTACATCAAAAGCATGGGGAGACTCTTCCAGTGAGTAAACAAAATATGTAAATCACAAAATGGGAGGAGGAAAGAGCCACATAGGCCTTTTGGGTGCACTTTGGACCATGTTGAAGAAAGGCCCTGGGCGCCACAGTCTCAAGAAAGCCTCTCTGTGCTCCCGCATGCGGTTAGAGTTGCCTTGAAGTCTCTCGAATTGACCCCTGAAAGTATGAATCAACTCCAACCAAAAGTCACAAACAATCTCCACCGGTGGGACATGGCGAGCCTCGAAGATGCGGAAGCAACATGCCCGCCAAATGAACTAGAGTGTCAGGCCACAGACGAGCTCCCAACACACCTCTCTCTCATTGCACCACTCCTGGGGGGTAAGCTCTGTGGCAGGCTGAAGTGTAGGTTGACCCCCCTGGATCACTACCATTCTGCTGGTGGAGGCTAACTCAAAATGGAGAGCAGGGCTCATGAGGGTGGACCTATCGCCCTGTGGAAAGAGCTAGCATCGATCGAAGAACTTGAAGCTAAACTTGCTATGCCGTGGGACAGTCCCACAGAGAGTGACGTTGACTCTCCAAGGGATGGTCACAAGCTGCACAGGCTGCTGGAAAGCCACTGTGTACTAGCCAGCTCCCAAGTGCTGTAGCTCTGTGTGAAACTAGCCACTGGAACACAGTTACTTGCCTCGAGTTTTTGGAGTCCCACAAGCGCTCCCAAAGTCTAACAAGAACTCAGCTATGAGACCCTCCTCTTGCCAATGAAGTGCTGCAGTAGGATGAGCCTCTCCGTACTGCGAGTATCTGTCGCCCCAGTCGAACAGTGTACTAAAAGAACGGGATCCCAGGGTGATTGGCTGAAGAGAAAGGGTCTCTCCAAAACCACTCTCCAGGGTCTCACTGCTCTTGTGCCAGAGGGTAGCTCTTCCAAGCCCAAAGCCACAAGTGGCTTGTCTCAAGATTTGCTAGGTCAGGATCTGTGACACAAGTCCTCCCACAGAAGCCCACTACTCGTATCCTCTGAAAACAACACTCTGGAACCTGTGGACCCTCTACTGAGACTCTGTGTAGGCGACCCTCGCCCCGAATCTCAAAGAACATGGGGGGTGTGGACTTCCAGCAAGCTCGAACTGCGATGATGACCTCTAGTCGCGTGAAGGGTCCCATCCATATGGGAGCTGCCGTGTTAGGTGCAGCGGAAGAGAATAAGGATTTGCTCGGATCTAGTACTCAACACATAGACCCCGCAGTAGAAGTTCCAAACGTCGCAGATCTCACCTTCCTGCACAGCAGATCCCTGCTGCACGGTCAGATCCACCGAAGTTTGCAGTTTCAGCCTGGAAAACACAGATTTCAGCATCTGCGTTTTCAGCGCGTCGTCATTTCAGTCCTAAGCCAAGACTCATGCTAGACTATGGCAGAAGCGTGTCTGCGTGGCGCAAGTAAAGTGCGCGCGTGACATCCCCCCCGTTAAAAGTGAGGCACAATTGCGGAACTTCTCTCAAGTTTCTGTACTGCTGATTCTGTGGATGCACAAACCAATGCAGATTCCTCCGAAACCAGGGACTAATGGTACTGCCGGTGCTGTGGGTACTGTTGGCGATGCAAACACCGTGTAAGGGTCACTGTCCAGCCTTACTACGATTGCCGAATATCAGCCTGGGCTCTATACCAGATAGTGCAGACTCTGCCTGCTGTAGTAAGAGTTGTCCTTGAATATTTATTGTGGTGAAAACATTACCGATGCTGATGGACTGAGGTTTGGTTCCGGAGTCCTTTTCAAAGGTTCAATGACGAGGGAAATGGATGCACGCTACATGCGAATGCGAATGCAGAAGAGGTTAGGGAGCCTGTCTCCAACTCCTTCCATATCCGCATAAAGGCTAGGAGATCTTGGTACTCAAGATTTGGGTTTTCGTGTATTCGATGTCGATCTTCCTTCAAAGACATGGCAATGGAGATGGGATCTGGGAAGTCCATGGTTGGGACTCAAAGTTCTTCAAGAAAAAAAACTGGGAGAGGTTCTTTGGTTCAACTAAAGTTCTTGATGGTTCTTGATTCTTCTGGGGTTCTTCTTTAGGTTCCTCCCTTGAGTTCGCGAAGCCAAAGCATGCATAGAGCTTTGATACCAATGTCAGGTGCAAGGAAGAGAATAAGGATTTGCTCGGATCTAGTACTCCACACACAAACACAAGGGACACTTTACTTCTCTTGAAAGAACTGAATTGAACTGAAAGAAAGAGAGACGAGAGAGAAAAAAGAGACGACACAGAGATGTCGGGTCCCAACCCTCAAGGGCCCCCTTGCTCTGTTGCCAAAGCAAGTACTTTCTTTAGTCTTGCACAATGCTGATACAATGACTAAATGCTGAGATGCTCAAGCTAATGGATACTGACACTATTGATGCTGGGTATCGGGGTACTGAGGTTCTATGTGTAAGACGATGATGTCGACGACGTGTACTGCGGGTTCTAGGTCGAAGACGAGGAGGTCGACGACAAGGTCTGTGTCGAAGACGATGAAGTCGATGACGAGGTACTAAGGGTCTTTGTCGATGACGATGAAGTCGATGATGATACTGTGTCGAAGACGGTGAAGTCGACGACGGTTATGTGTCGATGGCGGTGAAGTCGACGACGAATCTGTGTCGAAGACGGTGATGTCAACGACGGGGTCTATGTCGAAGACGATGATGTCGACGACGATGATGTTGACGACGACGACGACGGTGACTGTGACGAAGACGATGTTGTCGTCGTCGTCAAGTCCGGGACTGCGATGACGATGACGAAGGTGTCGTTGTCAAGATAGGGATCTGCGATGACGATGGCAATGGTGTCGTTGTCAAGATAGGGACTTCGACGACGATGACGATGACGATGGCGATGACGACGATGGTGTCGACGACGACGGCGTCAAGGCTGAAAATTGAAAACGCTGGGCTGTCTGAAATCTGAAACGCTAGGCTGATCTGGGTCTTCTTCTTCTTGAGAAAACGCTAAGGCTCCTGTTGAGGTGCTGCCTGCCTCCTTGTGTCCCTACTTCTTCTGCTTCTCCTTCGTGCCGAATGGGTTTCTTTTATAGATCTTTAGCAATTTTCCCTACTACTTTTCCAACAAACTTACAAAAAGAATTCCAAAAGTCACTTTCAATAAAATGACTTATAAGAGGTGGTTCACGCGGTAAAATGCCTGCATGATGAAATGAATGTTCTTATGCAAGAGAGGGTATGCAAGTGTGACCAACATGGGCATGCACGTCCTGCTAGAGGCTCACAAAGGTGCTAGGCTCAGTCCTAAGCTAAGACTCATGCTAGACTATGGCAGAAGCGTGTCCACGTGGTGCAAGTGAAGGTTGTACGTGACATGCCGTCTCTAGAGCGGTGAGCCACTCAGCTGGTAAAGCCTCTGTGATGTCCTAGCTCATGCTTTGCACCCCTCTCATGCCTCGTGGCTGGATGCTCTGTGTCTCTTGTGGCAAATCTGAAAACTGAAGCTAATCGCTGAGAGTGCGGGTTGGGCCCTCTACCATGGGACCCCAAGAAACATGAGGCCTACAACCAACCAGGTGGCCTCTCCGAGTGCTAACCATGGGGTTCCAAACAAGGGGTTGTGTCAAGCGCTCCTTCGTGCAAGTGGGCTGGTGCTACTCCAGGCTACTCCTTAGCTGCTCCCAAGATCGAAGTAGGCTCGGAGCAAACCGATCCTCCAACTTCTTGCTCAGACCAACTTTGCGCATCTCTGTAAAGATCCACCTGATGGAAGGGCTCCAAGGGCCTCTTGCATGAGGGGCTCGAGCTTGAAGCCGGTGCAGCAACAACTCCTTCTAGGGCTCCTCGCCTGGAAGCAATCCTTTGACAACAAACTGGCTTTGCCTTGCTGTGCCTCCCCTGAGAACAAGTTAAGGTGATGACTTGCCAGGCTACTTTGGCTCGGGCTAACTGGGTGTCGCGCCATGACCAAAGAAAGTTCCCGATCAACCTCTCTAGCTGGTTGATACAGAAGCTCGAGAAGATCTAACAAGACGTGATGTACCACATAGTAGCCAATAACACCTGGTTACATAGTTACCGGGGAACGCCCCCTAGCCCCCGTTCCGCCGTTCCGGGGGGCAGATCCCTTCTCGAACGTTCCGAAACGTCCCGGAACGTCTGACGTTTCGGGTGGCCAGTGCAAACCGGAACGGCCGTTCCGGAACGTTCCGGAAAGCCCCGGAACGTTCCGGAATTCCCCTGGAACGGCCAATGGCTACAAAGTTACAAACAAATTTGCCAAAAATTGAAGTAAATGTTTGGGCTTCTTTTTGAAGTGTGCAAGGCCTCAAGGACTCATAAAATGCACCCCCTCCCCCTTTCTCTCCACAAGCTAATCCTCAAGGCTCAAGCTCTCTCCCTCTCACACTCTCAAGATCTCTCCCTCTCAAGACTCTCTTTCTCAAGGCTCAAGGCTTTAGGCCTTCAAGCTCTCTTCCTCTCCCTCCCACTCTCTCAAATCTCTCCCTCTCCCTCTCACTCTCTCGAGTCTCTCTCTCTCTCTCTCTCTCATCATCTAGTCATAGCAAGGTTGAATGGTCTTCAAAACGAGTTTTTTGTGAGTATTAAAGTCAAAGCACTCTAATACTCCTTGTATTTAAACACAAGGAGCTAAAAAATGCACTATTTGGGTGTTTTTTATACCTCCCGTTCCGCGCCGTTCCTGTTCCGGACCCCTAGCCGTTCCCCCGTTCCGCGGGGATCCCGTCGCCGTTCCCGTTCCGCGTTCCGGGTAACTATGCCTGGTTAGCCACAAAAACTTTGCCTACCAAAGAGAGCCGTGCCGAACTCCAAGGCAGCAACTTCCTCCTAATGGATAAGAGGAGGGGAGAAGTCTGTTGCTCATGGGACAAGTCCAGGCCAACCTGACAACCCAAGTAATGAACTGCAGTCCTTGGGGGAATCCATCTAAAACCCTCATCTGGCGACCAATCAGGTGGAGGAGCATTGTGAACCTAGAAAGCTACTGTCTTCCTCCAATTGATTAGTGCTTCTGATGCACAACAAAACACCTCAAGAGCCTGCTCACAACTGTGCAGATTGGCCTCCCGACCCTCCGAAGTACAAGGTTGAGTTGTCGGCAAACTCATCGTCAAGAAGCTCATCTGCCCAAATAGGAAGCTCAGGACCACACAAGCCAACCTGCCGAGAAGTCAAAACTTTGCTCATCGCCTCAACATAGAATAGAAAGAGGAAGGGGACTAGAGGGCAACCCTGTCTAACCGAATGCGTGATAAAGAAGCGTTCCCCTCTTGCCCCTGCCAAGAGCACCTGAATATGAGCACGCCTGTAGAGAACTGATATGCCTCCGATCCAAGAATCTGAGAAACCCATCCTGCATAGGGTGCCCTCCAAGAAGTCCCAATCAACTTTGTCGTAGGCCTTCTCAAAATTGAGAAAAAGTAGCACCAAATCCTCTCCTCGGAGACGCACGAGGGCAGACGCCTCCCAAAAAGTGAAGATGTTGTTTAGGATACTACGCTCGTTGACAAAACATGTATGGGTCCCATGTATAATGCTCTCTAGGAGCGGCCGAATCCTCAAGCTTAGAGCCTTTGTAAGAATTTTATAGGATGAGGTGAGAATGGTGATGGGTTGCCACTGTCAAATCTCATCCAAGGAGCATCCCTCCTTGGGAAGTAGGTATATCATGCCCTCACTCATGCTGTAGCCTATAAGGCATCTCACCAGTGTGCCAAACAGACTCGAATGCGCTACAAAGATCCGAACCAAGCAATTCCCAGTACTCCAAGAAAAAGTTGGGAGTCAAACCATCCTCCCGTGGACAACTACGGTTGGGGAGTGCTATGAGGGCCTCGTGGAGCTCCTCTAGCTGGAGGGGGAGCTCAAGTCTCTGTCGCATCTCCTCAATAACAAGGCAAGGCATCTGTGCCCAAACCTGCTCTCTGCATGCATCCTGACGCTCTGACTGAGGCTCAACTGACAACAGATCACTGTAAACGTCAGTAGCAATTGCACACATATCCTCAGGCTTTGAAGCAACTGACCCGTAGGATCTCCTCAACTGAATAACACTGGTGTGCGCATGGTGTGGCCCCATCGTCTCAAAAAACTCCCCAGTAACTCTCCCAACCTGGGTCTAGTGAGATGCCTGCTGATGGAAGGCAGACTCATAACGCTGCTCCTCAATGCTAGTCAACTTCTGTCTAGCCTGCTACAATTGCTCCTCCAACCAAGGACTGTCTAGATGCTGCTTCTGCATCCTCTGTAAGCAAACAATGCCTCGTCGGAGACACTTCTCCTCCTCTCTGGCTACAAACAAGCGAGTTGCAGACTCCTAGAGGAAGAAGCGACTAAGCTCAGTGAGTCCAAAAGCCACTCTACCAGCAGGGGTGTCCTGCGTGTCCAAGCTCTCTGTCCAAAGTGCCTCCACTCGCTCTCTAAGCTCTGGATCGAGCAAGATCCTCTTAGGGATGCGTAGCATCCCCCCCCCCCCCCCCCCCCCCCCCCCCCCCCCCCCCCCCCCCCCCCGCTCCTCGTCCTCTATCTATCTCTCATAGTGAGAATCATTGGCGCATGGTCAAAAAAGGTAGTCCTTGCCAGGATGCAAATAGATCCCCCCATGTCAGAGATGTGGTCATTGGCGTAGAAGCGATCTATCCAAGATAGATTCACTCCTACTCTGTGGTTAGAGCGAGAAAAAGACAAGCTGTCTGGGGACTAAACATCAGAAACCCTCAAAGTTTCATACATAGACGCTCCCAAGCTGTGAACTCAGCCCCGTGCACAGTAACATGGCCACCTCCAATCTTGTCAGGGGGGTCCTCCAACAATGTTGAAGTCTCCCCCAACTCTACCTGTGGCAAATACTCTACAATATGAGACCAAAACTTTGCTCGTGCACTTGCCACTTTGGGGGCATTTATATTCAAGAAACCCATGAGGCAGCCCTGAACCTGCATAATAATCCACTGAGCCCTACCTGACACAATAATACCTCTGCCCACAATGGCTTGTTGCCATGAGTCTGCAATAGTCATACATACCCCTCCTTGGATACGTCCAGGTCCAAATGCAGCTGACCAAAATATCTCATAGCGACTACACAAAATCTGACCACATCGTCTAGTGTGGTTCTCACAGTGATGATGCTCCTCTAGCATAAGAATATCAATCTCACCACCCACAAGGCATCGGTGAAGCTCATGACGCAACCGACCCCCCTGACGCTGAAACTGGGGCCAACCTCGCTATCGGCTTGGATGGGGAGTAATTCGCATCCGAGCGACCTCTTGACAAGCGTATCTGAAGTGACTGTCCCATTTAGGCCCAAGCCGAGCGTGCAGTCCGTAGGGCTACATGCTCTGTCCAAGAATCCTCATGAGCGTGCTGTGATTTCCTGTTTTGTCACTGTCAGGTGCCCAAAGCCCTGTCTAAGCATCCCAAGGCCTTCCTGAGGCTCCCCTGGTGTTCTCTTGTAGTTTAGATGCGAAACCCTAAACCTGTGGAAAACCATAGCAGGCTGTAATTCTTTGTTTTGGAATGTTTTTAGCGGAGCGAACAGGTCTACGCGTGTCCCAAGGGCTCCCGCACGCAATTGGACAGTTTCCTCTAATCTGGACAACTATGCAGTTTAGTTGCGAAACCCTAAACTTGCAGAAAATCATAGCAGGTTGTAATACTGTGTTTTGGATTGTTTTTAGCGGAGCAAACATGTCTACGCGTGTCCCAAGGGCTCCCGCACGCAATTGGACAGTTTTTTAGTCGTATAGCGGACATGCAGACTTCACATTGTGAAGTTTTCGTCCGAGTTACGACTAGTTGATATTGTGCTAATTCTTTCTATCTTTTGTGGTGCGCATGCCCTATCAACTATCTTATTTTTGTGCTAATTTTTCTGATTTAATGCTTCTTTTAGTGCTAGGCTTCATTATGGCTGAGTCTGCCCTTGATCTCCGGAGTCATGACTGAAACTCAGCACGCTGAACTTTGTGTTGATGTATGCTTATGGGTGTGTGCTTGTGGTGTGTGTTGTGTTGGGGAGCATATGTTACTACCTAGTTCTACACATAGTGGGCGCTGACGACGTTAGTGGGGATGTCGTGGTATTTAGTCAATACTATGCATGATGGAGCTGATGGTTATATTTTCTTGTGGGTGACTACTATGGGTCTATACCTTGCACTTTCCTTCAAGGGTGAATCTGGGCTTATCCTGGATTCATCTAGGTATATTTTTTAGTCGTATAGCGGACATGCAGACTTCACATTGTGAAGTTTTCGTCCGAGTTACGACTAGTTGATATTGTGCTAATTCTTCCTATCTTTTGTGGTGCGCATGCCCTATCAACTACCTCATTTTTGTGCTAATTTTTTCGATTTAATGAGTGCTAGGCTTCATTATGGTTGAGTCTGCCCTTGATCTCCGGAGTCATGACAGAAACTGAGTATGCTGAACTTTGTGTTGATGTATGCTCATGTGTGTGTGCGTGTGGTGTGTTGTGTTGGGGAGCATATGTTACTACCTAGTTCTACACCCACTATTGGGCACTGGCGATGTTAGTGGGGATGTCGTGGTATTTAGTCAATAGTATGCATGATGGAGCTGACGGTTATATTGTCTTGTGGGTGACTACCATGGGTCTATACCTTGCAGTTTCGTTCAAGGGTGAATCTGGGCTTATCTTGGATTCATCTAGGTATATATATAGAGTTCTCACACGAGAAAACTCTCCAAATTCGCAATCTTTCGCGATAGAATTGTGCGTATTTTTGTAATCTGGTACTTGTTCAGAAGGCTCTTGCCTCGGCAAACACGCATAAAATCTTGTACATGATCATCTGAGTACCCCAACTAGTCGGGCATTACCATATGTGCAAAGGGGAGAGAAAGATGCACGAGAGCAAATCATCGCGCTAAATGAGATAAGGGAGAAGGCAAGCTTTTCATTAAAACTGTGATCACCCGTAGCCTCCAGTGTCAATTTGGGCGCCTCCTCTTGGGATTAGAGCTTCTGGAACTGTGTCGACCTATAGGTTGCTCTCCTACTGCCATGTGTCCAGTTTGCCCCATTGGTTTAATTTCCTAGTTCCCACCAACTTATAAAATTGTGACTTACTGAGTGGCCCAAATTCCATTTGGCGCACAGAGGCTTCCATACTCATCACAATGCGTTCTTGGGAGATCAAAGATAAAGTCCATCGCTATGCTTTCCCATCATCCATGGCCTATTAGGGATTGGCAATGGTTGCAAATAGTCCTTGTTACCTTTTGCCTGTCAAATTTGACTTTTTGGCATACTAAGCATGATCTTACAAATGTGTCAACATCTTGACGTAAAGCTGGCCAATATAAGAATGCCTCAACTCCTTTCACTGTCGCATCAATTCCACGATGCCCAACATATGGTGGAGCATGACTTTCTGAAACCGGCCCGTGGGGCGGTAGGCTTTGGCTTTCACCCGAAATTCTTTACTTTAGACACACACAGAGAGAACGTGCAAAGGTA
Source organism: Adiantum capillus-veneris (assembly GCF_014529385.1). Lineage (NCBI taxonomy): Eukaryota > Viridiplantae > Streptophyta > Polypodiopsida > Polypodiales > Pteridaceae > Adiantum > Adiantum capillus-veneris. Next base: position 32,278 of record NW_028221891.1, read on the forward strand.
ACCTGCGACGAGAATTAACACTTAAGCACACACGGCTCGGAAGCTAGAATGCTCTGAGCAAACGCCGACAACCTGTTGGCCCCAAAATTGGCGTCCCTTTCGGTATTTCTTTATACTTTGAGAGGGTAAATTACATGCTAGAGTCGTGGGAATTCTTTACCTGTATCCATCTAGATACCACCTACTTTGGCCAAATTTCGGCAACATAACAGCCCCAAAACTTGCGCGAAACCTATTCCCCTGCTAGAACTCACTTCCACTGGCATAAACCCTCTGTTTTCTGCCCAAAAAAGTGAATTCAGCTTGCTATATGTACTGGTTTTTGCCCTGTTTTCAGCCCTAAATAGTCCCCGAACTGTCCTCTGTCAGTGGGGCACGGCTCCCAATGATTTTGGCTTCATTGCGGCTGCAAAACAGTCCAAAAACAGCGCGTACACAGCGCTGAAAACGCATCTGTTTGGTGAGGTTATGACCCTCACCGGTGCGTGCTTTGGAATAGCAATTAGCTACTCCTGTTCCTGCTCAAGGAGGCTCTTGCCTCGGCACTAAAGCATGAAACCACACAACTGTACATCAATCAAATGAAGAGTCCTCTTGTGGGCATCACATAACTGCATGTAGGGGAGAGAGAGAGCAGTGTGTAGTGTGCAGGTCATCACTACTAGCACCACACTATACATAGAGAGGAAAGCAAGCACTCCATAGCTCTTAACCTATGATAGTTTTCACAAATGAGGCCTCTCGGCTACAAAAATCAGCGCCCGATTTTTTTGCAAGAGGAAAGTGCACCATATTGTGCCACTTGGCGCGTTTATAAGCAATTTCTCGTTTCGGGGTTGCCGCCTAAAAATCTCCCGACTGGTTGCCCAGTTGACTTCGCGGCGGAGTTCTAAAATGTTCCCCTTGTCACTCCGGAGGTAATGACGAGAACAGATTTCATGGCCCAAAATAGCAGCTCCCTAAATTTTAGGAGATGCTTCCGTTGGGCTCCCACTGGTCTTCTGACCATCTATCCCCATTGGGACCTCATCCAAAAGTGCAATGTGGCCCAACTGTCGGGTATTTTCTTTTGGTGATCCTACTGGCTTTGTGCCTTTATTGAGTTCACTTCCTAGTATCCACCAACTTGCTAAGTGCGACGGGGGGACCTACATGATCTTGACCTGAGCCTAGACATCCTCTTACCATACGAATTCCAGTGCCCACGAACTTCCCGTCTGCGGGTGAAACTACCGTTCACATTGGCCATACAATGTCCGACCATTTGCAACTTCAAAAAGAGGGTCTCAAAAATAAAACAAAAATCATTGGAAAGAAAGCAACAACTAAAGTTAGCAGTTGCCACACCCTCGTGACATAGTTAACAGTTGCCACGTCCTTGTGACACTTTCCATCAAAACCTTTGGCTGTAACTGTTTAGTAATGCGTAACTTTCCATGCATCATGAGAAAGTCATTCTTAAGCCTTTAGTGCTCATGTTGTTGCCCATCAACAAGCTGATCATAGATCCTTGCAAAATCTGAATCTTCAACCTATCGTGTCTTCATTTCTTCTAGTTCATAATGGTACGGAATTGACACTGCCAAAATTTGGGGCTTCCGTGACAACGCATCAGCCGCCACAATCCTTTTCCCTTCCACATGCATAATCTAGAAATGGAACATTGACAAGATGTTTGCCCATCGCATGTGTTTCTCAGACAACATCGTTTGTGTGGGAAAGTATCGCAAGGTTTGATAATCTGTTTGGACAACAAAATCAGCCCCTAGAAAATAGTGTTTCCAAGCACTCTAAATTGACCATAAACACCTTGGAAACCTGGTTGGACACCCATGTTCCCATATATAGGGTTAACCAAGCTTGTTTGGATTGTCTCAAACACATTCCCTGGCATATAACCTGTGGAAGGTCCAGCCATAGCTTGAAACACTGAACCACCTCCAAAATCACCAGGATATGAAGTAGGCAACGGGAGGGTCTAATGCATAGCGTGTTCATTACCCCCTTGACCATTCACAAACGGTTCGTGTCCATGTAAAGCAAATTGCTTGGGATCAATGGACATCGTTGGTTGCTCAATCACATGGGCTTTCCCTTGAGCATCATGAGACCTCTGTGCTTTGGAAATCTCCTTTTCCTGGAACGGCTCAATCATGCCCTGTGTCCGAGCTTGAAATTCTTATGTAGGAGCTTGTAAGAACTCCTGCATCCTTGGATTCTTGGCCAACTGCTGAAACATTTCCATGCAGCTACGTTGTTGAGCTCTAAACAACCTGTCCTCTTCTTGAAGAGTTGAAGGAACTTTCTATGTGCCATGTGAGGGATCCCACTTCAGATACTTGGTCTCTCTTCTCTTCCATAACGACAAGCTCTGTGTTGCTTTCACCCATAACAATCCACACTTCACTTTTTGAAGAAAAAGTGACTATCTTGTCGATGGAACCGGGCTTGTACACAGTAGAGGGCGATACTAACTCAATTAATTGTTAACTTTACACAGAGCGCTGAGAAGAAAAGAGAACACAGATGCGTGCAGCGACTAGAACGTCACTGCGCACACAAAGACCGAGTCCCGACACCCTGTAGGCCCCAAAGATTGGTGCTTCTTTCAGTATTTTCTTTATTCGATTGAAAAAGGACGATCCGAACACTTAGATCAAACCTTCACCAAGCTGTCCAAACCTGTCTAGGGCTGAAATCACAGGTTTCGGACCTGATTTCGCAGCATAACGGCGTCAAAACCTCTATAGGTCAAAAGTACATGTCTACGACGGATTCCCTCGCATTTTAGAAGCTTTTTGGTGAGCTATAACAGAATTTCAGCGTGCTGTAATTCCCTGTTTTGGCATTGCCAAGTGCTCAAAGCCCCATCTAAGCATCCCAAGGCCTTCTCGAGGCGCTCCCCTGGTGTTCTCTTGTAGTTTAGGTGCGAAACGCTAAAACTGCAGTAAAACACAGCACGCTGTAATTTTCTGTTTTGGATCGTTTTTAGTAGAGTGAACACGTCTACGCGTCCCCCAAGGGTTCCCGTATGCAATGAGACAGTTCCCTTGTAATTTGGACGAGTTCTCATGCGAAAAAACTCTCCAAATTTGCAATCTTTTGCGGTGGAACTATGCGTACCTGTGTAATCTGGTACTTGTTAGAAGGCTCTTGCCTTAGCAAATGCACATAAAACCCTTAGAACTGTACATGATCATCTGAGTAGCCCAACTAGTGAGGCTTTACTATATGTGCAAAGGGGGGGGGAGAGATGCACGAGAGCAAATCATCACGCTACATGAGACAATGGAGAAGGCAAGCTTTTCATTAAAGTTGTGATCACCTGTAGCCTCCACTATCAATTTGGGCGCCTCCTCTTGGGATGAGAGCTTCTGGAACTGTGTTGACTTGCAGATTGCCCTCCTACTGCCATGTGTCCAGTTTGCCCCTTTCGTTTAATTTATAAAGTCGTAAGTGACTTGTTGAGTGTCCCAAATTCCATTTGGCACACACAAGCTTCTATACTCATCCCAATTCAATGCTAGCTGGCCCGATCAATCCTAGACTGACCGGCCTAGATTCCCGATGTGGGAAACTCGTTCGACCCCGATGGTTTCACACTGGCCATCAATGTCCACTTGCACCTTTTCAAGGGTTTCGGGGAAAACAAGGAAAAATAGAATAAATAAAAATATGAGTGCATATTTAAAGAAGGCAACACACCTCCTAGTGACAGCAGTTGCCATGTCATCAATTCTCCACGCTAGAGTTCCAGTGCGTGTTTGGTCATGATTTATTTAAACGTCTTTAGGTCACTTGGACCCCATCGGACGGGGTCCCATAAGTTGGTGGGAACTTCTTCCGCTTCTTCTTCTTTTGCTGCTTTTGCTTCTTAGGGTTTAGGCTTCCGAGCCGGGATCTGCAGGTTGGCTCTGTTCTTCAGTGGCTTGACTCGTCAGCAATTTGGGACATCCTCCCTTCTTGGAAGAAAGTAATCGTATCTGCAAAACAACTCAAGGTAGCTCAAAAAAAAACTTCCATTAGTCTCCTTAGAGGATCACTGCCACTCATCAGGACCTGCTATCAGTTGACTCGATCCCAAATCCATAGTCTCCAAAAAGTTGCCTCCTTAATAGGGAAAAGAAGATCAATAAAAGATTGCTTGCCAAGGAACCCACTACTCAAATAGCTGCAGTGACAGTTCGAATGCTCGGCAAGCAATAACACACACGGAAAGGCTAACTGCAAATGACATCCATGATGACGAGTTTGAGCAATCAAGAAAACAAGAGTTCCATGGCAAGTGACAATCAGCTAGTTGGGGGGAGTGGGCAAAGAATGCCCACCATCCCTCATGAAAAGGCAAGGCTATGGCATGCCAATCGAGAAGAAGAGCAGCATCAATCCCTAACATAGGTGTAGCAACCTCACATTGGATCCCACATGCATTGCCACTGAAATCCGCATCTAGAAAAGAGGCCTTAGACCAGCTATGTGGAGATGTTGCCAGACCATACTCCCATCTAGCCCAACCAATGTAAGTCCTCCAACCAAGTTGTCGACGTAAGAATAACCAACAGTGGTGACCTGTAGCGCGTGTCCTAGTGCAACGTTGTGCAACATGTGACCTACAACAGCGTGATCTATTGTGCCTCTTGTAGCGCGTGACCTACTGCGAAGAGAACGATCGAGCAGAAGACTTGCAGACCCAGAGACTGAAGCAGGATTCGTAGAGGCTAAGGGAGACCCTGTGCAAAGGCTGATGGCGTTGATGCGGGGGAAAAGAGAGCAACTCGCTAGCAGTGAGCATGTTCTGAGCATGGACCAATCAGCTGACCTCTGGGACGAGGATATTTATGAAACCCCGCCTAAATCAAACGGGACATTTAGGTGTTGGTTTTGAGAGAGCGCACTATCGCCAGGTTCAATGAGAGCAGAGAAGCTGTCTAGAGTCAAAGATGACGTAATGTATGAGAAGGTACTGGTGATGATCAAGGCGGAGTTGAGCCTTTTGAGGGGTGACATTGAAAAAGAGATGTATGCAAATGCAGAGACTTACAAAAGAGCTATGTATGCCAATATGAGGAAAGAGTTGGACAAAGAGATGCTTAGTAAGCGTGATGAAATGTACACATCATTGAAGGCCGAAATGGAAAAATGCATGAATGAAAAGGATGCATTGATCAAAGCACCTAAGGGAGACCTCGCAGGTTGCAAAAATACCCCCGCAAAGGAGGGAGAAAATCAGCTCTCAATAATAAAGGAGCTTGAAAGCATTAAGGAGCAAGTGAAAACTCTACAGGAAGAGGAAGAGTAGAAGGCACAAACAACCTCTTCATGGGCAGAGTGTTACAAATTGATGACGTGGTAGAATTGTTTGGACAACAATATGGAATCCCGCAAATTGCGCTAACATGGTGACCTGGAGCAATACGGAATCTGCTTTTTGCGTTGGCATGCCATGTGGGCCGTGGCAGGCTGTACTGATTTCCAGGATGCACGCTGGCTGCTTCTGGGCAAAGGAGCTTTTGAATTTGCAGCTTTTTATGTACTTGCTTTTGATTTTGAAGGCCATGGGTCTACAAATAAGAACTTGAGGGCCTCCTGAACTCAATGGAGTAGAGAGGACCTTCAGACTCTGTAACTTTGCTCAAGCATTAATATAAAAACAAATATCGAATGGGGCGCCAAATTTTGGGGCCAATACCTGTAAGTACGGAACTATACCGGGCTGTGTTGACTCTATTTTAAAAGTGTGTAAAGTTGTAAAGTATTTCAAGTGATTCTCTCGTGTGTCGTGCCAGATTTCCGACTTGGGATGCCTAAGTCTATAATACTGGTATCAGAGCTCAGTCGATTTTCCTTCCATCGGGAAATCCAATCCTATTAGTACGACACACATGGATTCAAACGACGAATCTCTCAAGAATCAGACAAACCCACCCAACAATTCCAGATCGGGTGAAAGTACGAGAACTTCAATGTCGTGTCAGATTTACAACTTGGGGTGCCCAAGTTGTAACACGGATTACCTATTCAAAACACAAGAGAAGGTTGATAAAGCTGAAAACTGGATCGAAAATGCAAAGAAAGGAAAAGATAAGATGGCCAAAGCCACATCGACATCAACTATCTTCGATATGACAATTTAGGAGGAGCAAAAGAGAAATACTCAGTGTTATCGGGGAACGCGTTCACACAAGCCTGGAACGTCGGAACAACGTTCGGGCAGAGCTTGGTGACGTGGAACGGCCCGGAACGTTTGGGCGTTCTAAATGGGAAACTGGTACTGAAACGGCACGGTTAGAAGCTGGGGAACGGGCCGAAACGGCTCCAACGAGTAGTATCGGTCAGTTTTTTAAAGTTTAAACATGGGAGGGGAGCAAAGCTTATAAAATGCACCCCCCCCCCACCCCTTTCCTTTACTCAAGCTCTCAAGCAGAGCTCATGGGTGTTTTTAATGCCTCGCGTTCGGCACTGTTCCCAATCTGGACCCCTCCCCATTCCCTCGTTCCGCAGGGAGGCCCGTCCTGTTGCCGTTCCGCGTTTTGGGTAACTGTGGAAATACTAGGGCCCTTCATGTGCGTGGTACAGGTCTCAAAGACACTGGAAAAGTAGGAGAAGAGGTGCAAGAGCTCTTGAAGCGCATGGGTATTTCTGATACACAGGTGTTTGGAGAGTTGGCAAGAAGGGAAGTGATGAGAAAGGAAGGCCCATGGAAAGAGCACTCATTATATATTTCCCTACGCTGGAAGCTAGGAAGGAATTCCTGAAGAAGAGACCAACACTCAAGCAAACTGGGATATTTTTGGGTGATGACCTCACTCTAACATGTAAGAGCTGATGCCAAAGATCAAGGCGGCGAGGGAGAAAGGGAAAATTGCTTTCTACAGGGGAGGGAAAATATTGGTGTTGGAAAAACGCACCGCATGACGGCACGAGACCTATGGGACCAACCTTAAAATGGCAGCATGGAATTGTAATGGATCAATGAAGCTAGATGTATGCGCATTTGAGGATAGCTTTATGAGAGGAATAGTCTAGCATGAGTCATTAGCTTAGGAATGGGCTTGGCACCTTCGTGAGCTTCTGGCAGGACGTGCATGCCCAGGCCGGTCATAGTTGCATACCCTCTATTACACACTATAGTCATTTCACCATAGATGCATTATACTGCGTGAACCACCTCTTCTAGGTCATTTGTTTATAAGTGACTTTTGGAATTCTTTTAAAAATCGTGAGCTTGTTGGAAAACTTGCCCGACCCATCCTATAATTCTTTTAAAAGAAACCCTAGCGCTGGGAGAGAAGAGTAGAGGAGCAGAGCAGAGGAGCCTCTCAATCACAGTGGCTGTTTAACGTTTTTGCCACCCAGCTTTTTCAGCCTAGTACCCCCCGTCATCTGCGTCTTTGGACTATCAGCTTTCAGCCTTTAGCGTCGTAGATCCACCCCATTCCTCGCAGCAGAAGACTAGCATTTTTTTTTTTTTTCGACACACCATAGGGCCCACAAGGGGAGGTGCTTATCCCTTCCAAATATTAGCCATGTTACATGGTCAGGCAAGGGCCGCGTACCATCGGGCAAGAGCCACGCGTAGGCATCACCATGGCCACCTAATTGATGCACCACATGCTGGGAACGACGGAGAGAACTCGTAGCAACCAGCTAGGAACCTCCTCCTCGGGTGACCCACCCCAGGAGGAGGATGCACTCGAGTGTCCAAGGGCAAGAGCCCTAGCAACGTGAACACCAGGTGAGCACAAGGTGTCCCTCTAGAGTGTGACCCAACGGGGGATTTGAACCCACAACCCATAGGTTGAGAGGGCAAAGCCTTACCGTTAGACCAACTCTTAGGGGACGAAGACTAGCATTTTCAGCCTCCATGATCAGCGTTTTTCAGTCAGAACAGCCAGTGTTTTCAGCTTGGAACGCTTGCAGATTTCAGCCCCTATCCTCGTCATGGTTATAGTTCTTAGCGATCAACATCGCTAGCAGTACCGGCATTCAGCCATAGTGTCGTCGTCGTTGACACAGTACCCCAGCACCCAATACACCTTGTGCCTTGGCTCGGCACAAGGATCCACAGAACCTCGTCGTCGTTGTCGTCGTCGTCAGACTCCATCAATACCACGTCTTCATCGACATAGACCCATTACTACCTCGTCGTTGACATAGACCCATCAACACCTCGTCGTCGACATCATTCTCTTCGACATAGAACCTCTCAGTACCTCAGTACCCAGTAGTACCCAACATCAGTAGCATCAATATCATTACCCATCATTAGTAGCATCAATACCCATTAGCATCAGCATTGTGCAAGAATAAAGAAAGTACTTGCTCTGGCAACAGAGCAAGGGGGCCCTTGAGGGTTTGGGATCCGACATACCCTCTCTCTCTCTCTCACATTAATCAAAGGGTATCCAGAAGCGGTCGAACAGTGAGCTTATCGCCTTTTAAATCAATGCCGAAGGACACGCCCCCCAAGGATTCAAGGGACACGACGATCACATATACTACACAGGACATTTGGGGACTTCTACTGTCTATCCAAGAACAGGTACGACAACAGAATGAGGTTATTTCACGCCAAAATGAAGACCTCAAGAACCTGACACTACGCAACCAAGAGTTGGATCATACCATTGCACTGCAAGCTCTGAAGCTTCAACAACAAGAAGACACCCTGAAAACACTGCAAACTCAAGTGCTGGAACAAGGCAGTCACATAACACAGGTCACCAATAATGTAACCGATGCACCGGAGGGGTCTCCTCCATCTTGGGCACAAATAGTGAAACAAGAGAGGACAATGGGACACAAGACAGGAGAGATGTATACGTATGAGAGTATGTATACGCATGAGGATTCTACCGAATACAAGGAAAGGGAGAAAAGATCCCAAAACATTGTGATACGAGGCATGCCAGAACCTGAGGGGGAAACAGTCATGTCATTGAACGTAGACGTTACCACCCTGTTAGCAGAAAAGCTTGATATGCAAGATGCAGGGGTATATGGGGCACATAGAGTGGGTCAGAAGAAGACTGATGCTCATAGGGCAGTTGTATGCACAATGTTGGATGCTCGCAAAAGGGCCATAATTTTGGAAACTGCACGCTTCTACTTGAAAGGCACTCAGTACTATGTAAGTGAAGATAGAACACCGACACAACAGGCAGCAAGAAGGAAAGCATATGAGGAACGTCTCAAGGAGAAAAAACCAGCATCACCGCCTAAAAATGCATAGGGGCACGCGACCCATGGGATCACGACCATACAGGTAACAAGCTGGAATTGTAGAGGTTTCCCATGGCATAAGGGAGAAGGGCTGGTGGATATTCTACCACAAGCTGACATACTCTTCCTATTGGAAACATGGGAACAAAACACATGCAGGCTGCCGGACATTAGTGGATACATCAAGCACTCCGTATGGTGGAATGGTACCAAAATGCGAGGACAAGGAGGTGTAGCTGTAATGTATAAGGAAGAGCTTCAAAAGGTGGTTGAGGTATGCAAGATCGATGACCACAAGCGCTATATATGGGTTAAGGTTTGCTCATCAAAAGGATTGATCTTTGTTGCAGGATGCTATATCCCGCATCGAGAGTCACCTTTTTATGACACAAACCAGCTATCCAAAAATGACCCCTTTGCTTACCTATGTACAGACATTGCAATATATGCACAAGAGGGAGCACTTGTCCTTCTTGGGGATTTGAATGCCCGGATTGGAAACACACAGGTACAATTGACAGACCATTCAATGCATCCTGCGGATAAGAATGGGGAACTTATACTTGGTTCTATGTGGGATAGATGTTCAAGTGATAACATCATGAATGCACAGGGGTCAGCCATGATAAGTATGATGAACTCAATGCAGCTTGTAGCCATGAATGGTGCGGATAAGTTCGTACACTCTGGATCATACACTTGCTACACGGCAAATCATGGGAGGAGTACAAATGATTATGCCTTGGTGAGATACGATGCATTGGAATTGGTCCATAGTTTTGAAGTGGGTAGCAGGCTACCAACCTCCGACCATACCCCAATTCTTATATGCCTACACATGCCCAATATGCCTATTGTCAACACAATGAATACAGCAAATTGGTCATGCAAAATGCAACTCACGAAGAAAGAGGACTATGCTAGTATCTTAGATAGCTTACTGTTTAACCGGAACATGCCTTGTGACATTGAAGAGACGTGGAAGATCTTCCGACATGCAATGGAGGAAGCGGCAAAAATTACTATGGGCAAGTATCAAAATGGTAAACAGACTAGGAAGGGTTTACCTCATAATCCTTGGTTTGATGCAGAATGCAAGGAGGCCAAACGCAAGATGAGAGGCTTAGCACAACACTCAACTGAATGGGAATGGGCTTCTAGAGAATACAATACACTCAAGAGGAAAAAGAGACGCATGTATGAACTCTCAAAAGAACAACAAGACCTCAGCAGGTTCAAGAAAGAGCCAAAGAAGGCTTGGCGTAACATGAAGGGGAAGAAATGGGATGTGATAGGAGATTTCAGCCTAAATGAAATGTATGCTTATGTACAAACTTTGTATGCCCCGTCGGGGACTCAAGAGGCGATATACATAGGGGCTCATGCCGAACATCCAAAGCCCATCACCTTCCAGGCAGTCATTTAAGGCCTCAAAAGCCTGGCGAATGGGAAAGCAGCTGACACATTACATCTTACCTCTGAAATGCTGAAATGGTCAGGTATTGAGGCTAAGAAATGGATACACCATATGATGAATCAAGCAATCAACCAATACTTACCCCAGGATTGGCAAGAAAACTGGGTGAAAGCGCTCTTTAAAGGAGGTGACCGCAATTTGCTCACTAATTATCGCACCATCATGGTGAGCTCATGTATGGCAAAACTATTTGGAAGCATTATTGAGAAAGATCTTAGCACATGGGCTGAAAATAACGGGAAATGTGCCATTGGACAAGTAGGATTTAGAGCCCGCCACAGCACGATAGACCACCTTATCACACTCCGGGTCTTGATGGATGAAACCGGGCTAAAAGGCAAAACCCTGTATTGTTGTTTTGTGGACTTCACAAAAGCGTTTGACACAGTACCCCGTCAAGGGCTATGGTCACGTATGGAAACTCTGGGAGTTCCTATGCATCTCAGAGCAGCAGTGGGACGTCTCTACCAAGAGGTCAGATGTAAACTCAAGACAAACACAGGTTTCTCACAAGAGTTCAGGAGCACTATGGGAGTTAAACAAGGATGCCCTTTGTCACCTATGCTTTTTGGACTATGCATAGATGAGCTTGATGATTTCATTAACAAGGCTATGGGAGAGGGGGGAGATCACCCTAGCATTGGTACTTTCACGCTTCTGCTGCTCATATATGCTGACGATGTGGTTCTCTTTGCCTACAAGGCACTCCTTCTACAGAAACTTTTGGATGCAGTACATGGATTTTGCAATGCAACGGGCTTGTCAGTCAATGTAGCCAAAACAAAGGTTATGTCAGTCCACACATGTAGAAATGAGAATCAGCCCATCGTCACGTATGACGGGCAAGCACTCCAAGCGGTTGAGAGGTTCAAGTACTTGGGCATCTATGTACCTTCAAACCATGCATGGGGAAGTTGCACGCAAAACAGAATTGATGCAGGACAAGCGAAATACTATGAATTTGAGAACATGTGCAAGCAAAGTGTCACAAGGCGATGGGAAATCAAGTCTCTAGCATTTGATGTATGCGTGGTCCAAACAATACTTTACGGTGTAGAGGTATGGGGGGGGAGTATCCCCGCTAGCACTTGGAATGACATTGAAAAGATATAGAAAAAATTCCTATGTAGACACATGGGGATCAAAACTACCACCCCATACTCAGTGATGCTTTTGGAGACAGGAAAGAGACCCTTGGAAATGCAAGCCTTACAGAGGGTACACAGATACCTCATGAAAGTTAAGATGATGCCGGAGAGCCGTCTACCCCACATGGCATGGCAAGCCGGATGTAAACGCAAAAGAATCACATCCAGTCTCGTAGAAGACATACAGAAATGGTTCTCTAGATGGAATGTGGGAGACCATGTGGACATGCACATAGAGGAAGGCACTGAACATGAGCATGGGCTGAATTTTGAGAGAAGCATACTTGAAGCCCTACACACTAGATGGAGTACAGCTGTACACAGTACACAGGTCCAAATTTGAATACTACGGCAAACACATCAATACACGATATTGGGAGACCTACAAGACTGGGGACACCCAGATGCATATCAGGACACCTATGTCCCACCGGGCAAGACGGGCCATTACTTTGATGCGGACGCGATCACACATGCTCAAGATTGAAACGGGAGGGTGGCTGAATATTAAGGAAAATAGAAGGACATGCACACAATGCAATTTAAACAAAGTGGAAAGCGAGGCCCATGTCACCATCGAGTGCCCAGCATACGCACACATCCGTGCTGATTTCCCATTGCTATTGCAAGGAGAGGTTACCTTTGAGGAGCTTCTCTCTCGAACACACCCCTCCCCAGTAGCTTTAGGCATCTACTTTGCCAAAGTATTGGATCATCACATAACACTAACACACAAGAAAGCTACTAGCCCACTACCCCTTCTACACACATGAGGGAGCCTCTTGTAGATTTTATTTTTTTTGTGGTCCCATGGGTCATTTTGGCCCCCCAAGGATGTAAATACAACATCATCATCATCTCTCTCTTTCTTTCTGTTAAGTCCAATTCTTACAAGTGAAGTAAAGTATCCCTTGTGTTTGTGTGAAGTACTAGACCCGAGCTAAATCCTTAAACACTTCCGCTGCACATTACATTGGTATCAGAGCTCTGCGCGTGCTTCGGCTTTGCAAACTCAAGGGAAGAATCTAAAGAAGAACCCCAAAAGAACTAAGAACCTCAAGAACCCAAGCCAAACCAAGAATCATCAAGAATCAAGAACCCAAAGAACCTCTCTCGTTCCCCCCTCCCCCCGAAAGAATCTTCGAGTCCCGATCATGGACTTATTAGCTCCCACCTTCATTGCCATGTCTTTGAAGGAAGATCGACATCGGATACATGAAAACCGAGATCTTGAGTACTAGGATCTACTTGCTTCTTATGCGGATATGGAAGGAGTTGGAGACAGGATACTTAACCCTCTTCTGCATTCGCATTTGCATGTAGCGTGCATCCACTTCCATCGACAAGAAACCCTTGGAATTACCTCCGAGCACCCTTACCTTTCAGTTTCACCCGCAATGTTTTCACGACAGGACTATTTGAGTGGTAGTACTTGCTCGCAAGGCAGAGTCAACATCAAGGCTGGTATTCTGCGACAATAGTAAGGGTACCTAGTAACTCGTGTGGTTGGTGTTTACATCGCATTGGATCTACATCCGCAGTATCCATCAGTTTGGAGGAGTCTATGTACCCATGCACCAGACTCCACCAATCATTTCTTAATCACATTTCTGTCGAGGGTCTCCGATACAAATCATGATTATTGTAACCATTTAGCAATCACATCGAGACCGTGCTGATCTTTTCACGGATGTCTTGATCTACTAAATCTTGTTACCACCATTAGATTCATATACTTTCTTTTCACATTTCAATCAAGCAAATCATGCCTATGACCATCCCCACAAGACGGTACATCCACATCACATATAGTTCACAAAATCACACACGTAGCTCACATTGAACACCATGTTTTAATCATTCAATGTATCCATCTCATCGCTCTAGAACTCGTGATGCACCTAGATCACTGTGCAGCCATCTCATCCTTCCGGAACTCTTGTTGCGCTCACAACAGTATCCAATGACCAGTCATCTCATCGAGATAGAAATCTTGATGCTCTAGAATCTCTTTCTGTTCTTATTCACTTACCCATCACATCCATATCTCGCTGATCTCTAACAGTTGTTTAGATGCACCAAGTTCAAATCATTCATGAGACAAAATGTTGCAGACGTTCATCTTTCTCTACATGTTTCTAACAACACACACATGAAAGAGCACATGTCTTCAGTTCAATCAAGGAAATTTCCAATTCAGTGCACATATTTTTATAAAGTCATTCCGCAAAATACTGTCAGCTCCTTAGTATCCTTAAAATCTCAAGGAGAAATTAGTGACTTTATTCATTCTAGGCAATTTGTGACAAAGGAGTGGAGTGGCTCCCCTCTCGTGGAGTCTGCACCGCACTAGAGCCACCTCCTCAAGAGTAAAATATCTAACTACAGCCCGAGCGCAGCTCATGAGCCTCGAACTCTCAACATTTGGAGATACATCAAATTATTTTTTGAACAAAGTCCATCCTCTTTGTTCTCCCTGCTACCTTCCCCTGCGGTGATGGGTAAAAAAAACAGAGGATGAGCATCAATTAGGAGCTGTGGACAAGTAGCAAAGTTGGGATCGCATATTGTCATGTTTTGAACTTTGTACTTCTTTGTTTATATTTAGCCTCTTCTAGGTAGGTTCGTACTAGTATTCATTTCTAGTATTTAGTTTACATTAGGATTCAAGAATTTGTTTCTTCGAAATTTGTTGTGTGAGTTTGATTTCTAGGATTAAGTCTTTGAGATGTCTTATCCTTACTAGTCTAAAGTTGAATACTTTTTTCAAGTTTTAGCGAAGTAATCTGCTTTAATTTATGCCTTTCCTAAAAGCATTTTTAAGTAATGGTTTGTTTCGTTTAGTAGCAAATGAAGTTTTGTTCTTTTGGGGCGTTGTTTTTTGTTTTTTGTGTCCCTTGCTTTTGTAATTTCGTGAGTGTTTTTAGTCCCTCTTATAACTCATAAGTTCAGAGTATTCTGGCATTATGAAGGTATATTAATTAGGAGCTATCCGCACTCAAGGTGGCAGCTGCATATGGATATATATCGATTTCTTTTATGTCCCTGGAAAGGCAAATTATGAGTAAAAAATCACAAAATAGCATAGCTCTCTCTCACAACAAAACATCACATCTCCGTTGAGAAGCCGGCTGATTTTGGTGTTGCATCTCTCATGATGAGTCTCTACAACCTCAAGGGCTTGGCATTGGTGGCCATATGTATGCTATGCATCCAAGGTTATCTTCGTTTTGAAGCAGCCATTTCATGAAGTGAATCACAGAGTTGCGTCCCCAAGAAAATTTGTTTGGAGGGTACTTGGATACTTGCCCAACGTGAAAAGGTGTTTGTGACATATGGAGGAGGTTTAAGTTGCTCAATTGTTAAGGTTTGGGTTGTTCCAGTGAAAATGTGAGATGTGCCGGCGAATAATGCTTTGTTTCCCCAGAAATAGTCAAGACCATGATATCTCATAAGAGGCAATCTTTTTGAGAAAGCTTGGCTTGAAGAAGAGTACCTCTAAAGAAAATTCGTATGTACTGAAGATAAGATTAGTGTAAAGTTTTTCATTGACATTGTGTATGTAGATGACTTGATGCTTATAGTTGATCAGGAAAGTTAGCATTGATCAGACTTGAAACAGACATGACAGACGTTAGTCTCTAAGCCTGAAATGACAGACGTGGGGCTTCTAGAATATTCTTGAGGGATAACTCTCAAAAGGCATCATTGTTTTTCAGCAAAAGTATGCGATCGAGATTTTGAAAACATTCGTGTTGATAGATTGTGAGTTGATGATCTCTCTGATGGAGGTGGGCCTTTGACCTTACCAAGAAGATTCTTTGCCTTCCGTTCACATCAACCAATACAAGTCTAGATGAGATATCTGTTTTGCAATTGGTTAAAGTCATTTTTTGGCCAGGTTGCTGAGTGTGTGCTCTGCACAGCGTCTGAGGCGGGAGGAGTTGAAGGCAGGCGCCATTACTCCATGCTGCGAGATGGGAGGCACTGAAGGCAGGCACCATAACTGCGCGGGCATAGTTTGAAGGGTGAACTCTGCGTGTTCATGCTTATGTTGTAGGGCATGTGCTAGGGCTGTCTTCTCCAGTGCTGCATTTTTTCGGTCATCTACGTGTGTTATGGTACGTGCCCTGACAGGGTCCTGAGAGTTAATGTAAGAGGGCCTTTTGTTGGCTTTGTGGGGCCAGGGTTGCCATTTCTTCCCGAATCCCATGCCACCTTCGGCATTTAACTCGTGCACCAGTTTTAGTTGTGTCGCCACACAATAGCACTCTACAGACAAGTACCTCCCACAGTCCCAGTCTCCTGCAGGGTATTAGCTCTTGCCATGTTTCTCCTTTCCCTCCTCCTTGCCCGCAACAACTCCACGTATTCTCGTGTCTTGGTGTTATCTCACTGTGCCAACATTGATAGGTGCGCAGGTTTCAAAGCTCTCAATATGTCCTCCTATCTAGCCAGTGTTGCACTGATCTAAAGATGTGCAAGAGTAGGGTGAAACTAGGTTCTTTGCTTACGCATAATTTACAATGTGTAGACTTATGTTTTTTTTAAAGAAAAGACTTCAGTTTGAGTAGTGTTGCAGACCTGGTAATTTGGAGGTGCATCTTGTGGCTAAATGAAAGTGTTTTGCAGGTTGGTACACCACTAGCTTTGCACGCAACATGCTTGAATATGCTGGGAGGGAAGGGTGCAAACATGGATTCATTGAGAGCTAGTGCTCTTACTTAGCTGTATCTTATGTCTGCTCTCGAGGCTGGCCGCCTTCTCAAGAGCCACATGAAGTGTAACAGATCGAGGAAGAAACACCCTAACAAATTCATGACTTGGCAGAATGTGCTTATTTTGTATACCATGAACAAGAATAGAAGCAAGCCGATGATCCCGATGTACCGATGATCCCGTAGTCCCGGCCTGTCTATACAGACTTGTGCAGCCGAGGAATGAGTGGACTAAAGCTCTAAGTAAAAAGTGGCTCTATATCCAAGCAAATGTTCTGAATGAAATTTGAAGTTGAGTGGGATGACGTTTTCACAGTGGCAGCTGTGCACGGATGTGTGCTCTATCTCAGCTTCCATAGGATTATGTTGTGTCGGGATAAAGCTCACTTTTGAGATTGTTTCTGTAGTCGTTGGAAACATCAGAGAACTTGCAAGTGTGGAGTGTATCCGTAGACCATTTAAGCATTTTGAGTTTGTCTCTGAGTTTTCAATTTTTGTTGTCAATGAAGCAGACGGAGTGAGATCTTTACCAATTAGCAGGTGGAGACCTGAGTAGGGCAAAGAAGCCTCTTTTAGAGGGAAGGTAGGCCAGGCTAGGTTTGGTTTTGGCTTGGCTTTGCCCTATTGAAGCTTTCACCTTGTCTATCTATTAAGGTGAAGGTTACAATAGGGCAAAGTTTAAGCTTCTGAGATCACCCTCCAACTTTTAGTTTCCACTGCAAATTCCATTTCATTGATATAAGACGAGATTTGTATCTGTTGTCTGCAGCTTTTTTGTTCTAGGCTACAGACAATTGGATTTTGAGAGACTTATAGCATAATCGCGCACAATAAATTAGTTTTTTTACGAGCCCGAACACCCTCAAATCCTTGCCCAAGAACAAAAAAACACAGTTGCAAAACGCATTTTCCATCCTACTGACTTGGTGCAAATCCTTCTTCTCAACACAAGCTACTTCTTTGCACTATGCTTCGCGACAAGAGGCATTAAGTCGACCATGCAAGGTGACCCTTTAGGCCAAAGGATTACTTCAGAAGAACTCCTAGTATGTGAGCTAGTAGGATGGACAATGCGTTCTGCAAATGTGGGTTACTTCAGAAGAACTGCTACTTGTGGAACACAATAGTCAGTATTGCTACAAAATGTAGTACCCTCACTAAAGCATGAAAAGGTGTCGATGAGCTTCCTTCACGGTACGATGCGCTCAACACAGCCATGGTAAGGACTCTCTACGAAGTGAGTCTCTCTTACATGCACTCACCACAATGAGATTGGTAAGCAGAGTCCGAGTTCTTGCTTGGTGGTGCTTTGGTTGATATGTAGGATATACTGTATATAACTAAGATAGGGCAAGCTCCACCCTCAATGTCTTGCCAGCGGCCCTGTAGTCCTAGAATCACATTCGCCATTCTCACCCCAAGTTTAACACTTGCTCCACTTTGAATTCAATGGCACTATCTGCTGTTCTCAGTGTGCTTTGACACAATGAATTTTGTAGCTAGGGTTTGAGGTCTTACTTGGTGGTGCTTTAGTTGATATGTATGCTATAATGTATACAACTAAGATGGGGCAAGCTCCACCCTCAGAGCCTTCCTGGACGCCCTCTAGTTCTAGAAGTGCATTTGCCATGCTCATCCCAAGTGCCAACATTAGCTCCATTCTAAATTCAATGGTGCTACTGTTGTTGTGAGCGTGCTTCTACACCATTTCTTTGCACCAAGTTGTAATGGCTGGTTTGAGACTTTTTCGTGCTAGCTACTCTTGCTGTAATGCTCCCAAAGTAGCTCACCCAAATCGGGGAAATTGAGTAGGGAGGTGCTAGCGATGCTGTCGGGGGATGCAACCTGCTCAAACAAGAACAATACTTGCAACAGAGAGAGAATTAGAATTGACAACAATTGAGGACCAGATTTACTTGGAGCCGGTCTCCTCTCCAAAAGGCTTTTGTATTATAAATTCTCCCATGAGACGAGAGACTTGGTACAATACATACTTTGTGTTTCTTGAAACCTTGTGGACGCCATGAAGATGGTAAGATCCATGCACTAATATTATGCCCGTAACTAACTTGTAAAAGCATTAACTTGTCCATCACCTTAATCTCAGTCCTCAAACACCTTCAAAGGTGGAGAGAGTTAGCAGGGAGTGAAGAGGAAGAAGTAGCATATGCGAAAGAAGGTACTTTCCTCACCATAGATTACTCTTGTAGCTTAGCTTAGCATAGTAATATAGATGGTAGAGAAGATGAGCATGCCATTGAAGCTTGACTCTTGGCTGGATTTGCATTTTATAGCCAAGTGGTGTTGCTGTAGGTTCTCTACTTCTCAAGCTTGGAGAAGGAGACAGAGTTCTTGCTCATTGCAATGAGAGAATGTGTGAGTGTGTATGAGAATGACAAAAATGAGAGTCTCTTCCTTACCTAGGTCGACCCCTCTTATCTCTCTTTACTCTGGCTTGATCCCTATTGGCCCTTGCCAAGCTTGGCCAATCACAAGCTATGGTCATTTCAAGCAATAGGGGTAGCATTTGCACAAGTGTCATTCTTTCCCCATTTAAAAGGGAGAGCTTAATTAATTAATTACATGCATCTAAATTCTCATTGGATCTCCCTAAAGGCTATCCAATAGGATTCAGACACACCATGAAGGCAGTATGGGTAGGGTCTTGATATGTGTCCTTATTGCCTTTTGAGTCCTGGGCTTGCCTTGAGTATCTGTGTGTGTATTCTCTCTCGGTCCCTACCTTTAGGGCTCGCCCCTCCTTTGTAGGGATCTTTTTTGACTTGCACACCACAAGCACCTTGGTCATCAAGTACGGCAAGCACCCCAAGCACCTTAGTCATCTCAAGCATGACAAGCACCTCAAGCACATGCCTAGCTAACCTAAGGTCTAAAGTAGCTAAAGGTCTTAGGTCTAAGGACTTTTAACAATAACCTTTGGAGGTCTTCAATGAAGATAATCCTAAGGTCTTTTAAGCTCCATTACTTGCTCATTGCTCTTTGGTAGACCACCTCTCTTTTGGACTCTTCATGGGATGTAGCCTTCTCTCCCTTTGGTCTCGTGCTCAGATAGGTCCAAAAGCACATATTTATATTCTAACTCTTGTTTTCATTCATTTTTTCACATTAAATGATCAATTCAATATGAAAAAATCATTTGGGATAGTCGTTAGATATTATATTTTATGACATTACCTCACTCTTGAAACCATAGTCGACCTCGACTATAAGAAAGAGAAGATAAAGCCTTAATCATTAGTCTATGTTTCTTAGCGGATAGAGGATCTCTTTTTACCCTACGACATCATTCCAGAATAGATGACTAGTCCATTTGGTGTTTGGGAGACTTAGTTGCTGTCGCACGCATGTCTGC
Organism: Adiantum capillus-veneris; assembly: GCF_014529385.1. Classification (NCBI taxonomy): domain Eukaryota; kingdom Viridiplantae; phylum Streptophyta; class Polypodiopsida; order Polypodiales; family Pteridaceae; genus Adiantum; species Adiantum capillus-veneris. The sequence goes on from NW_028221891.1 coordinate 52,216, forward strand.
TCTTTAGTCCATATCATACTCCCAAAGTAGAGTATCAAATTCTACTTGGTGTTTGGGAGACGTTGTAATCACAAACACGATTCTAAGCATGCATACTACTTAAATTTGTGCACAATAAAAAGAGAACTATTCTTCTAAGACAAAAACATTGTTCATTTGAAAAAAAAAACATTTATATTTGCTTACTCTATTGTAGCATTGTAAGCATTGACAAGATTCATACTATCCTTAAGCTGTGTTCCTTACATCTATCTAACATCTTCAAAAGGATAATTTTTGAATTTAATAAGATGCCGTCGGATAATCTTACCATGTCTTAGTATGTTGTGTTCATGTCGAAAGATGTATTCGGGTTGAAGCACCTCTCTTGATCCTCGATTTCGGGTGGGTCCTCAATTATTGGTTCTGTTGGTGGCTCTCCTTTGTAAGGCTTAAGTAGGCTCACATAAAAAGCATTGTATATGAGCCAATGATTAGGCAACTTTAGTTGATAGGCCATCTCGTTGATTGGTTTTAGGATTTGAAAAGGACCATAGTATCTTTTTGCTAGCTGAGTATAATACTTTTGGTGGTTCATAGGATTTTTGTCCGTAGTTTACCAATTAGCAGGTGGAGACCTGAGTAGGGCAAGGAAGCCTCTTTTAGAGGGAAGGTAGGCCAGGCTAGGTTTGGTTTTGGCTCGGCTTTGCCCCATTGAAGCTTTCCCCTTGTCTATCTATTAAGGTGAAGGTTACAATAGGGCAAAGTTTAAGCTTATGAGATCACCCTCCAACTTTTAGTTTCCACTGCAAATTCCATTTCATTGATATAAGACGAGATTTGTATCTGTTGTTTGTAGCTTTTTTGTTCTAGGCAATGGATTGAGGGTGTTCAGGCTACAGACAATTGGATTTTGAGAGACTTATAGCATAATTGCACACAAAAAATTAGTTTTTTACGAGCCCGAACACCCTCACATCCTTGCCCAAGAGCAACAAAACAGTTGTAAAACGCAGCTTCCATCCTATTGACTTGATACAAATCCTTCTTCTCAACACAAGCTACTTCTTTGCACTATGCTTCACGAAAAGAGGCATTAAGTTGACCATGCAAAGTGACCCTTTAGGTCAAAGGATTACTTCATAAGAACTCCTAGTATGTGAGCTAGTAGGATGGACAATGCGTTCTGCAAATGTGGGTTACTTCAGAAGAACTGCTACTTGTGTAACACATTGGTCAGTATTGCTACAAAATGTAGTACCCTCACTAAAGCATGAAAAGGTGTCGATGAGCTTCCTTCACGGTATGATGTGCTTAACACAACCATGGTAAGGACTCTCTACGAAGTGAGTCTCTCTTAGATGCACTCACCTATGCTTGCACCACAATGAGATTGGTAGCCAGAGTTTGAGGTCTTGCTTGGTGGTGCTTTGGTTGATATGTAGGATGAACTATATATAACTAAGACGGGGCAACTCCACCCTCAGAGCCTTCCTGGCCGCCCTGTAGTCCTAGAAGTGCATTTGCCATGCTCACCCCAAGTGCCAACATTAGCTCCACTCTAAATTCAATTGCGCTACTATTGTTGTCAGTGTACTTCTACACCATTTCTTTGCACCAAGTTCTAGTGGCTGGTTTGAGACGTTTTTGTGCTAGCTACTCTTGCTGTAATACTCCCAAAGTATTTATCAACTTGCTGACGCTCACCAAAGCTCACCCAAATCAGGGAAATTGAGTAGGGAGGTGTTAGCGATGCTGTCAGGGGATGCAACCTCCTCAAACAAGAACAATACTTGCAATAGAGAGAGAATTAGAATTGACAACAATTGAGGACCAGATTTACTTGGAGCCGGTCTCCTCTCCAAAAGGCTTTTGGATTATAGATTCTGCCATGACGAGAGACTTGGTACAATACATACTTTGTATTCCTTGAGACCTTGTTGATGCCATGAAGATGGTAAGATTCATGCACTAATATTATGCTCATAACTAACTTGTAAAAGCATTAACTTGTCCCTGGCCTTAATCTCAAGACCTCAAACACCTTCAAAGGTGGAGAGAGTTAGTAGGGAGTGAGGGAATGGAAGAGAAAGAAGTAGCATACGCGAAAGAAGTACTTTCCTCACCATAGATTACTCTTGTAGCTTATCTTAGCATAGTAATATATATGGTAGAGAAGATGAGCATGCCATTGAAGCTTGACTCTTGGTTGGATTTGCATTTCATAGCCAAGTGGTGTTCGTGTAGGTTCTCTACTTCTCAAGCTTGGAGAAGGAGACGGAGTTCTTGCTCATTGCAATGAGAGAATGTGCGAGAATGAAAAAAATGAGAGTCTCTTCCTTGCCTAGGTCGACCCCTCTCTCTCTTTACTCTAGCTTGATTCCTATTGGCCTTTGCCAAGCTTGGCCAATCACAAGCTATGGTTATTTCAAGCAATAGGGGTAGCATTTGGACAAGTGTCATTCTTTCCCCCTTTGAGAGGGAGAGCTTAATTAATTAATTACATGCATCTAAATTCTCATTGGATCTCCCTAAAGGCCATCCAATAGGATTCAGACACACCATGAGGACAGCATGTGTAGGGTCTTGATATGTGTCCTTATTGCCTTTTGAGTCCTGGGCTTGCCTTGAGTATCTGTGTGTATTCTCTCTCGGACCCTACCTTTAGGGCTCACCCCTCCTTTGTAGGGATCCTTTTTGACTTGCACACCACAAGCACCTTGGTCATCAAGTACGACAAGCACCCCAAGCACCTTGGTCATCAAGCATGACAAGCACTTCAAGCACCTTAGTCATCTCAAGCATGACAAGCACCTCAAGCACATGCCTAGCTGACCTAAGGTCTAAAGTATCTAAAGGTCTAAGGTCTAAGGGCTTTTAACACTAACCTTTAGAGGTATTCAATGAAAATAATCCTAAGGTCTTATAAGCTCCATTACCTTCTCATTGCTCTTTGGTAGACCACCTCTCTTTTGGACTCTTTATGGGATGTAGCCTTCTCTCCCTTTGGTCTCGTGCTGAGATAGGTCCAAAAGCACATAGTTATATTCTAACTCTTGTTCCCATTCATTTTTCCACATTATTCAGTATGAGAAAATCATTTGGGATAGAAGTTAGATATTATATTTTATGACATTACCTCACTCTTGAAACCATAGTCGACCTCGCCTATAAGAAAGAGAAGATAAAGCCTTAATCATTAGTCTATGTTTCTTAGCGGATAGAGGATCTCTTTTTACCCTATGACATTACTCCAGAATGGATGACTAGTCCATTTGGTGCTTGGGAGACAAAGAGCACCATCGCAACCAAGGAAAATGAAATTAAAAAGATTGAGGATACTCTCTCACACATGGAGTACTACCATGGGAGGTAGGGTGAGAAAACGGGAGTTGTCCGAAATTTAGAATCTTGCACCACGTGGTGGGGCAAGAAAACGAAGGGTGACAGCTATAAGGTAAGATGTTCTGCCCCTCATGGTGTTTAAGTTTAGTACCACTCATCATTGTTGTTTTGGGTAGTAGGAACTTCGTCCAAGAAACGTGTGGCGGCGAGAATGCGTCAGCTAGGGCATCTTTACTTCGTTCTTGTTTCAACAAAGAGGAATTTATTGGGATGCTTGATGCTCCAGAGGCAAAACACTTGAAAGACGCAATCATTAAGAGAGTTCTTAGTGATTTTTCTAATATTGTCACTGACCTAGATGTTCAGGATATTTGTGATGCTGTTGGGATTAGTACGAAGGGCTATCGAGCAATACATCAAGTGTTAAAAGATGCATTAAGAAGTCGAGGAGTCACCGAAAACCTATTACCACTTCCTCACAGAGTGGCGATTGCCAAGAGGGTGTCAAATGAAGATGTTGTTCACCGATTAGGGGACTACTTGTATATTGAGGACACGATGCCCCTTCAGCCGCTCCGTAGCAAATCGCAAGGAAGGAAGGGCTGCGGGAAGGGAAGTGGTGCTGTTTCTAACAGTGTGTTGCAGACCGAAGGCTTTGTTTACAGCAAATTCAACAATATCTTTGTGGACTTGATACGATTACAATAGTCCATGGATGTTTTCTACAATTTGAGTGATGCAGGTTAGTTTAGGGTTGCCTACATGCTCTATGATGTGTCATAACATGCATTCTGAAGCTTTATATTGTGGCAGTTCTTGAAGGCAAGGTTGTGTTTGTGTTGAAGTTGGATGAGTGTGTAATTGTAAAAGGGAGAAAGTTGGAGAGAATGAGCATCACGCTTATGAATGAAGCCCTAGCTTATGCCAAGCAATCTTGCAGTTTGAGTGAAGCGACAAAGCCCTCTTTTAGTGTGCAATCAGAGAAGGATATAAGGTGGCTTGGTGCAATCGAAGTTCCGAAAGAGACACATGAAGTCCTTGCATGGATTTTTAGTAGAATCCCATGGGTCACATAGGTCATTAAAGCTCAAATAAACGGTGAGAAGCTCATGGTTCCAGGGCGTGGGGAGTTTGATGTTGAATGGCATTTAGGTGGTGATCCAAAGACCATAAAGTGCATGCTTGGATGCAAACAAGGTGCAAATTCTTTACTTCCCTGCCCATTTTGTGTGAAAGGGCACAAGACAAGTCGAGCAACTCAAGTGGAAGGTCAGGACGAAGATATTGATGATCATATAAATAGGGAGAGGCAAACTTCGGTTCTTTCATGTGATATGCTAGAGGTGCCCAATAGGGATAGCAAAGATCCTGGGTGGAACCCCATAATTCCCTTCTCCCTCAACAATGTTCACTTTTGTACATTGCATGCGTTTATGCGAATATTTGATAGGATGCTAAAGCATCACATTGATTATGCTTTCACAATGAATCCCCTTCAACGGTCAAAAGACTCCTTGCAGGGGGTGGAGATGCTCCTTAATGAGATTGGATGTCACCGATCAAGGGTGAACATTGTAGCAGAGACTTGTAGGGAGAAGACATATGAGGTGGCACAGAAGGTTTCCATGAATGGAGCCAAGGCACATCGATTTTTCAAGAAGATGTCAAAGTCTCCAATGCAGGTACCCAAGGCAAGTTCGATCTAGGAAGTGAGAAGCGGTGGGAGTTGTGGAAAGATTTGTGCTCATGCACGACGGACAAAGATCCCAATGTGGAGGTTGCTAACCAATGCAAGCTAGTATGGTCATCCTTTCAAAAGGTTGTGCAATTGATGAATCTTTCAAGCACCACCGTTGAGCAGCGAGAGGAGTTCAAGAAAGTGCTTTATGAGTTCACAAAGGCCGCTAAGGACAGACGGTCTGAAAGCAAGATTACACACTAGATGGTTTGTTTTAACGGGCTTAATAGATATGCAATGTTTGAAAATGCAACTTTTCTATTGGCTTATCTCCTTTTTGGTTGTTTTAGCACATTCTCTATGCTCATGGTGAATACTTCATGGACCGCTATGGTTCACTTGATATATGGAGTACACAAGGCATGGAGAAGTCCCAATATCGAGCAAAAGGAGTTTACTTAAAGAATACTCGGCATGGTGGTAGTGGTTAACACTCCAACTACCTCCAAGAGATGTTTAATTGGTTTTTTAGGCACACCTTTAGGAGAACTTCCACTATTGAGAAGGCAAGAGAGTCGATGTTAGCAAAGTAGTTACGCAAGGCCTCTCGTACTACAGCATCCGAGAAGTGGAAACGTTCGCGAGTGGCCCTGTACCATGAGGCTTGGCATGCTACTAAGTATCGAAAAGACAACGTTTGGGTGTCGCGTCAGCCTTCCGCATGATCCAGGTTTACTTGTTAAATTCAATTGGTTTATTTAATTTTTTCACTTAATTGGCCGCATAGTGTGAAAGGGCCCAAATCCCAAAACCCCTATTTAAATGTTGAAGGCGCTCATTTTGTCATTTTTCATACTAGGTGCTACCATGGCAAGAACAAAACAAACGGCAAGGATTGCATATCCAGAGGGCCCGAATGGCCAACGAATCCAAGCTACCGCAACATATGCTGGAACTTCACAAGCTCAAGGTGAGGTCCACACAGAAGAAGCTGGAGCTTCAAATCAACATGGTCAGTCCTCTACAGCAGCAAAAGAGAGAAGGAAGCATCGCCTTGTTGTCTATTCATCGGACTCCAACGATTTTGAGGACAGTACGGCAGATGAGAGCAACCAAGGCAAAGAAACAAACAACCAAAAGCAACCGTCAGAAGGCTCCGAAGAGACGCAAACGGATGAAGATCCTCCATGGGTTGGCGTCAAAATACAAACTTATGCCGCTCACATGTCTACTGGGGGTAAGACACTCCCTAAAGGGAGTGGACCCACACCATCACATCCGCTCAATAGTGAAGAGCACGAATCAGATGAAGAGTGGGTGGGATCGGATTATGAGGTGTTGGAGGTGCCTGTGCGGCCAAAAAAGAGAAAGAGCATTGTCTACAAGAAGAGGAAGCAAGCTGCCCCAACTCGTGCAACAAATGCACCTCCCCGTCGACCTCAGAAGGTGCAAAAGCGCAGCTGTGCTTTTTCGGAGATTCGCTACTATCAGAAGAGCACCGAGCTCTTGATTCGGAGGGCCCCTTTTGCAAGGCTTTGCAGGGAGGTTTTGCAAATGTACAACACTGAGTTTCGGATGGGCACCATGGTCATAGAGGCAGTCCAAGAGGCAGTAGAGCAATATCTAACTAGCATATTCGAGGATACGAACCTATGTGCCATCCATGCAAAGCGTGTAACGATTATGGCCAAGGATATGCAGCTTGCTCGCCGTTTGTGCCATGAGCAATAGCTTGTAATTAGTCATCAAACTTTTTTTGTATTTACGAAACTTCCAAGATTGGGAAGAATTTGAATATAAGCATCTTTTGATTACCCCACTCTTTGTGCATTGTATTGCTTTAATTGTATACCATGCGATGTAGCAGTGGTCCATGTTTTGTCTACCTTCTTTTGTATGTATGTAGCTTAAAGCTTGGCATTGGGAAAACTTGCCTAAGTTAAGCACCTTGGCTAAGTCAAGCATCCAGTTCCTGATGCATCCATGCTATGTGAAGCATTGAAGCAAGGGAAATATCCCTAATGCATGGTAAAAGTTTTTGGAAAGCCTTAGAAAGGGCTTGGAATGCCCCCAAAGTGGCTGCCACAAGGGCGCACATTTGGTGCTTCCAAAGGTAGATGAATGGACAAAATGCGTGCCCTTGTGGCAGCCATTCTTAGGGCATTCCAAGCCCTTTCCAAGGATTTCCAGAAACTTTTACCAAGCATTAGGGATATTTCCCTTGCTTCAATGCTTCACATAGCATGGATGCATCAGGAAGTGCATGCCCCACTAAGTCCATGTAGCATAGATTTTTTGAAGCATGGTTGTCTCTTGTGTTTTGGTTTTGCAACTGTAAATTATCTGGGTATTGATAAGCCTTTATAAGGGCTATAGATGCTCCAAAATGGGCTGCCACAAGGACGCGCATTTGCCCCTTCCATATGCTGATGGAATACCCAAATGCGCGTCCTTGTGGCAGCCCATTTTGGGGCCTCCCAAGCCCTTTAGTGGGCATATCAATAACTTTGGAAGCCAAACATATAACAAAGTAGGCATATCAATAATTTTGGGGCTTCCCAAGAGTCCTCTCCTCTGTGGATGTGTCAATGGGCGTGGGCTTGGGGTCCTTCACATCAGCCAGGACCCCGCCGATCTGCAAGTGTGGTAGCACTACGTCAGGGCCTGCTGGGCACTCGTGAAGGAGGAAGATCATTATGGCATGGACATAGAAAAAAGTGTTTCCGATCTTCCCGTTACGCATTGCTCGCACATCATCATCTTCAAGCTGCACATATTGTCCGGCGGGTTGTGCTATGGTGGCAAAGCGTGAAAGCCGCTGATGAAATGGCTTGTCCCCTTTGTAGATGTGGTGCAGAAGGCCCTCAGGGACCCATTGCCCTTGCCGGTTTGGTAACTCAACAATGAATCTCCCCATGCATGTGGAAATGTATGAAGTGATGTGCTCAAGAGATTGAGAGTGGAGAGTCTAGGTGGTTTCCAAATCGGGTTGGGTTGTGAAAAATGCATGAAGCTCAGGGCGATTTGCATGCCCAGCCTCACTAAGGAATGCATCTAAATCACTAGTTGCAGCCATGCTTTCTCTTTGCGTAACTGGGTATGCTAGGTCTCTCTGCAATGCTGGGATGAAAATGGTAAAATGAGGAGGTGGTCCCTCATTTATAGACATATTCCATCTCGAAAAAAATAAAAAATATGTGTTTTAAAAATAAAATTATACAACACCTTAAAACTCAAGTACAAAATCAAGTACAATACCCCCTAAAAATTTTCAAAATCTTTAATAAAATATCCAATATATAAAAGAGTAAAGTTACAAGCCAATTCACATTAGACAAGATGACTTCGTCTGTAGCCCAATCTTTGTAAACAAGCATAGTGGCCTCCATCCGCCTTCCAATCTACACAACCAAAAAATGGGCAATCAAGATACAAATACCCAGAAAAATTAAGAAAAGGCAGCTAATCAAGCACAAAGTAGACCTTGCGTTGTTCCAGTTTGAAACTTGCATTGCCAACATCCTCGAATCACATTATGACAAAATGTTCCCGAAGATTGGCAAGAGTTCAATGCGGGTTCACTGCAACCACCTCTACCTCATTATTGGGCATGTAGACACAAATTTCTAAGGATTGAACCTCTTCAGCCATCAGCTGCAAGGGTATCCATTTGCCACGTTTGTGAATCCACCTTTCGTAGCTAAACCGTGCATACAAGGTGCACCTTGCCTTCAAATATCGAAGGCAAAGTTGTGTGGGGGACACATTGCACTTGTAACGGTCACCATCATGCAAACCGCCAACATAGTCCCAGTTGACACCTAGAATGGTGTCCATTGCATCTACGTCAACTTCTTTGCAAACAAACATTGTCGGTGTTTCCACAATCGGTAGAGAGTGGAATGCATGCACAAACAAATGGATGGGACAATGCCAACTGAGACCCACCGATCTGGTTGCCTTACCAAACTTTAGGGACCCTTGGAAATCTTTCAGGACGTTGCGCTTGAAAGAAAGCAAGGCCCAATGGTCTGGAGTTGGCCATTATGCACTCTGCAATGAGGGCGTCTCCACGGCTTCTAACCTACCATAGCCTTGGCTTGACTTAGGTACCACATACTTGTGGGAGTACATGAATATTCGCTCCTCGGTAAGTTTTTTTTTACGAGACATTATGAAACATAAGCTCCCCAATGTGAGCATGCACAACCATGAACGTGCCTGAGAGGCACTCAAGCGACTGCTCCTCAACTAAGCTAGATGGAAAAACATCTTTATAAATACCCTTAGTCAAACAAAATGATCGCATGCACGTTAAACATGATATATGCATGGGATAGCTAAAACATGAGGACTTACAATGAGGTGCAAATTGAGTTGAAGCTCTCTGCAAGTGGATCTCAGCTGCACTGTACACGTGTTGCATGATGGCCACCATTCCGGACTTGGTTTTGAATGCCAATAGTCTTCCCTTCCAATACGTCTTGACATCGTACACGATGAGGTCCAACACTGGACGGTTGCATGTAGATCCATGAACCCTTCTTGAATACCTGTGGGATCCATCCCCCCTCTGAATGCTTTGTGTTGTGCAACACAATCTCCTGTATCTCTGGTTTGGACCGTCTATGCGTGTTAGCAGTGGACATGCTTGGGAAGTTGGGCTTAGGAAGGGATTGGGAATGGGTGGGAGGACGGTGAGGGAGAGAAGTGTGCAAGGCTGTGAGCTCTTGTGTGTGGGTATTGTGGAGAGAGAATGAGGAGCTGAGGGGAGGGTGAGGTGAGCTGGCTATGGTGGCTTTGACAGTAGAGATAGATAAAGAGGGGAGGAGTGAGAGGTGGAGAGGATAGTGGTGAGCTGTGGGCTATGGGGTGTGGGACTATAGAGGGTTGGGAATATGGGGGAGGTATGAGAGCAAAGGGGGGAGGCTAAGGAGTGGAAGCAGATAGGCAGAGGTGGAAAGAGCTTTTAGATGATGGGGGTTATATGAGGGGGAGAAGGAATTTTGATGAGGGAGAGTAGTAATTGTGGCGGAGAAAAGAGGGATAGTTTGATG
>NW_028221892.1:0-53625 GCF_014529385.1 Adiantum capillus-veneris
GAAGTGGCTCCAAAAAGTGGTCCTCATGATGACCTTATCTCCATCCTCTACCTGTAACCACGCGTGCAATTCTCGCACCTGCATTACCTCCATGTCATGACGCCACGCAGATACTCGAGCACCTGCTTACCTCATCACCGGCTTCCCTGCTCTTTATCGAACTACTACTCTTCTTTATTGTAGAAAAAACACACTGGTACTGATAATAGTGAAAATCGCTGCACTATGTACACCCTGTCCTACCTGTACACACGTGGGCCCCACGTAACCACCTGGCTATGGAAATTGGGCAATCCTTTATTTGATGCACCATGCATGTATATGCACATATGCACAATCCCTTGCTCCAAAAAGCTCCTGACATAATTTTCCCATCCCCTAGCCTGCTAGATCATTCATGATCAGCAGCAGCAAAGAGAGATATGAGACTCGCCGCATCACTACTCTCCTCATCCCTCACCAACACTGCTTGATCCACAGACAGCTCATCTTGCTCCACCATCATCAATCTAGCATGATACAATTTAAGACGCAATCCATTTACCCTTGACTTATGTAGAACACCATCCAGGTTAGCCAGCTGATATGTGCCATTTGGAAATCACTCCACTACCTTGAAAGGGCCTTCCCACTTAATTTGAAACTTCTTTTGGAAGGTGTTGTCTAGCTTACTGTTGTAGCACAAAACCAAGTCATGTTACTTGATACCCTTACTTTTGACCTTTTCATTTATCTTTGCCAAATCCTTATCCTGCATTTTCCATAATGCTCCAATGCGCTCATCCTATCCAACTGGACCTCTTGTAACTGCAAGAGCCTCTCTTTGAATGCATCACTAGGCGGCCCAAGCAACTTCTCTAACATCTTGACCACAGGCAACTCTACCTCCACAAGCAATAGTGCTTCCTTTCCATACACCAAATGAAATGGAGTAAACCCTGTACCTGTCTTCATCGAAGTACGGTAAGCCCATAATGCACAAGGCAATTCCAAATCCCAATTCTTTCCTTGGTGCTCTGTCACTTTAGAAAGAATTTGTACCAACTCACCATTGAATCTTTCATTTAAGCCATTACACTGCGGGTAATAAGGAGTGGTATGCTGGTGCCTAATCTTCATGTTTATGCATAAGAAGTCTAGCAGTTTAGCTCTAAATCCTGGCCCTTTATCTGAAAGTAGCTCTAATGGCACCCCAAACTTGCAACATATTTCATCATACAAAAATTTTGCCACATCCTTTGCAGTGATCTGTTTTACTGGTATAGCCTCTGCCCATCTAGAGAGATAGTCCGCTGTCGTCAAGATATAGCTTTTACCCCTGCTTGTGATAGGTAACGGGCCTATTGCATCAATCCCCCACTTTTCAAACGCATCAAACGCCATAATAGTTTTTCGTAGCTCTGGCTTCAACACTCTCTTCCAAATGCTTGACACCTATTGCAAGACCTACACCAATGGTGAACATCCTTGTGCAAACTAGGCCATACATACCCCTCTTGCAAAATCTTATGCAAGGTGATCTTTAGAGAAAAATGGCCACCACATGTGTCTTCATGATTCTCTTCCAACACTCTATAAAGCTCCTCTCGCCAAGGTACACGTCTCAACACGAGATCAGCCCCTTTCATGTATAAGACATCACCAATCAATTTGTACATGTATGCTCTACGCACAAAACCATACTTCTTAGACTTCTGAATCTCCTTTGGAATGATTCCTGTTAGCAAAAACTCCTCTTCTTGAGCCAAACTTTCCCGGCCATGATAAAGAGGTAAAGTGGTCCTCAACACAAATAGCTCCCCAATCATGCCTTGAGCTGCTTCATGTGCCTCTCCATTTAGAGCACGTTCAATGTGTGATTCTCCATGCTTTGAACATTTTTAACAGGCCTTTAATTCTGAAGCACATTTCCTTCAATGAGGTGTTCTTGCTCTTCCACACACCCAGCACTTGCTTCACCACTAACAAGGCATCACCTTTTATGCTCAACCTTCGAACCCCATGCTTCAAAAAAATGTGTAATCCGGCTTGTAGAGTAGCATATTCAGCCTCATTGTTACTATGAGCATCCAATTTGAACCCTCTCTTGCATACTAGCTTCCCCTCTGGATCATAAAGTGCTATACCCCCTGAAGCCGCATCATGGCTCTTTCTGTATGAACCATCAAAGAACAACACATGTGCATTGCTGATCTGTGGCACTTCTTCAACTACCTTTCTCACCACCTCTTCCTTAACAATAAGGGGATTCTCCTTGTAGGTCGACAAATCAGCTAGGGTAGCCCTTGTACTATCTTCCACTAGAAAAGAGAACTCAAATTCTTGCAGCTAAATTACCCATTTCTTGACCACATTTGACATGTTAGTGACATTAGTTAAATGTGGCAAAAAGGCATAGCTCGTCAAGAAAACAAAAGTTCGTGGTAGCAAGTAATGACGAAATCGTCGACAAGCAAATATTACACTGGCCATCACTAGCTCTACTTCCAAGAATTTTCTCTCTGCTACCAGCTTCACACGGCTTGCACAATACACTGGCCTCATATAATGGCTGCCCTTCCCCTTTTGCAATAGCATGGTTCCAATGGCATCCTCTCCTACTGATGGATTTACATAAAACACTTGCTCCCAATCAGGAGCCTGTATGGCTGACAACCCCCCTAACACCTCTTTCACCTCTTGAAACACTTCTTCATAGTTGTCATCCCATTGCAATGGATCATGCTTTTCCACTTGTTCTAATGGATAAAGAATCTGAGAAGACAATGGAATAAACCTTGCCATGTACTTCACTTTGTGTATAAAAGTTGCCAATTGCTTCGTACTCGTAGGTGATGGAAGAAGAATAATAGACTTAACCTTTTCTAGATCAGTCTCAATGCCATTTTCTGACACCATATGGCCCAATAACTTCACCCTTGGCTGTGCTAGATGACATTTCTTTGGATTTAGTTGTCCTCCACATTCATCATATCGAGCCAATACCATCTGTAGCTTCTCATGGTGTTCAGCCCTACTACTATAAACACAGAAGTCATCCATAAAAGCTTTAACACAACTACCAATGAATGGTTCCAACACCCAATTTGCTCTCTCTTGATAGAAGGAAGGTCCATTTGACAACCCAAATGGCAATACTCTGTAGCAATAGCAGCCCCATGGCGTAATAAAAGTGGTCTTTGTGCGGTCTTTAAGAGCAATCTTCAATTGAAAATAGCCTGAAAAACCATCACACACACTCTACCTCTCATAACCTGCCACTGAATCCAAGATCTGATCGATGAATGGAAGAGGATATGGGTTCTTCTTAGTGGCTGTGTTTAAGGGTTTAAAATCTACACAGATTCTCCACTTCCCATCCTTATTTGGACTGACTACAACTGGACTCACCCATTCTGTGGTCTCCACAGGGACTATGAACCCTGCCTTCAATAACTTGTCCACCTCTTCTCGCAAGGCTTCCATTTGCTCTTGACCCATCCTTCTTAGCCTTTGCCGCACTGGCTTAGCACCTTCTTTCAGCTCTATATGCATCTCTTCGCCCTTGAACCCTCTGATCTCTTCATATGAAGTAATGAACAAATCAGGAAAACTAGCCAGCATGTGCAAATATATATCCTTCTCCATAGTTGATAGGTCTCCACTGATCATTTGTGTCATCAATTCCTACTTCTTTGACAACTCAACCTTGGTTTGCATCAGCCCTTCAATCACTTCATAAGGCCCTTCACTTTCATCTTCAACCTCATTCGCAAATGCAACTAAACCAAACTCCTGGATTTCTTTCGCCATCAAAAGAAATTCAACATCAGCATCCTCATCACTGCTGGTAGTGCTATCACTATCCTCATCTGTCACCGTGGAAGAGTCTTCATCACTAGACTCATCCTCATCTTCATAAATCTCCTCTAATCGTTTCCTTGTGTCCATATTATAAAGCTTCTTGGTACTTGTCTTTCTATAGAGGCTAATCGTACCATGTCACCGATCTTGAACAGCTCCCACTGCATGTAACCATGGTCTGCCCAGTATAATAGGATATGCTCCCAACCCTGCTGGCATCACATGAAAATCAACCACTGCCTTTGCATCATATGCCTCCATTTCTAAGCTCTTTACAACACTCAAGCATTTTACTTTTTGATGGTTTGCCAATCTGATCCGAAAACCTGACACCCCAGCCACTGTGAGACCCATCTTCTCAACGCATGAGTGTGTTATGACGCATATTTGGGCTCTGCCATCCACATAACCTTGTCCCAAATTTTTCCTTTTATGCCACACATCTACTATTGGAAAAATGTCTGGTAGCTCATCCATTGCCAACACCTTTACTGAACCTCTCTCTGGCTCTTTCTCCATTGGGTTAACCATCCTCTTCCACTGTCGCTTTAGCTTAGGCACCATCTCTATAAGCTGCCCAAAAGTAACATCTGCCTTCCTGATCGTCAGATCCTCCTTCAAGTCATAGCTTAATTGCCCATCCCCTAGTGGAAAATCTGAAACATGAAACTTTCGACGAGCTCTCCTTTTCCTCTTGGCCTTGACATCCTCGCCTTCATGGCTCTTTCCTTTATTCTTACTAGGACCTGGGGTACTTCTTCCTTCCTTATCCTCTATGGTCCTCTTCCCAATAGGCATCACTAATCTATCCTCTAGCTTTGATGCCTTCTCCAAGGTGACTACACTTAACACTTTTGTCTTTCCCTTTTCCTCTTGGGTTAATCCACTGGTTCCTTTATCTCCCTTAATTTCGATGCCATAATCATTTGACCTAGTTAACACCTGTCTTGGCAATGGATACATGTCTCCCCCCATCCTTGGTGGCTTATCACATTGCGGGCTGATGTGACCCAACTCTCCACAATTGTAACATGTGGGCGTTTGCCTCCAAAACCTACCATTGCTTTGTCCAACACCATTCCTAGGCCTTTCTTCACCTCCTGGCTGATTTGCAAACCTCCCTTGACCTTGATTATTTCCCACTTGACCTAGCATGTTTAGGCTGAGATTCTTCATCAAATCTACCATTTGCCTCATGTCTTGCCTTAGCCATCATCTTGCACTGCGTAGTGAACCCTGCTGGCATAACCTGAGTAGTAACAGGAACCACTGGTTCGTGATGAACCCCTGGCATGCGACCTTGTAAAGAGTCAATAGGCTGAAATTCAGACCTCATGGGCAAAGACTCCACCCCTAACTGTCTCATTTATCTCAGCTTCCACTCTTTGTTCCTTGCTACCTCTAGTGCATCTTCATATGTCCTAGGCTTCTTTAGCTCCACTCTCCAATGTATATTCTCCCAAAGACCAGCTAAGAACCTGTCCTTCTTCATCATGTCAGGCGGGGGTACCTGTGGTGCTAAGGCCTTGCACATTCGCTCCCATGCCAATGAAAACTTACGTATGTACGCATCTACTGGCTCACCTTCCTTTTGCACCAAAGCCTATACTTCTTGCCACACTTTGTCAGGCTCTTCTATCTTCACAAACTCCACTTCCAACCCATGTCATAGATTGTCCCAACTCAATCTGACAGGTGGATCTGCTACACGCAACTCCTCTTCAAATGCTTTGGACCAAAATCGTGCATCACTCTTCAAACAAATTTGGAGAACACGTAACATCTGCAGAGGGTCATGAATCTGGTTGCTAATGTATGCAACCTCCAATTTTTCCAGAAAGTCTTCCACATCTTCATCACTTCTTCCATGAAACTCCGGATAAGAGAAAGCCATGGCTACCAAGTTTCAATGCTTTGAGAACCCCTTTAAACACACGTGCAAGAACCCAAAACTTTTACTGACTCAATTCTCAGAAACTTCAATGGAGCTCAACTTTAGATAAGGAGAAACACATGCACATCAAATGAGTTTTCATAGTTGATCATCGGAATTACAACAGGCAAAGGACATTCCAGGATCTCTCTTAATCTTCTTGGCCCGAACATAAAGACTATGCATTGCTTTAAAAAAAATCTTCCTGGACACATGAACATTTATCTGGATTCTTTGAGTTAAATGAAATGGAGTGAATTGAGGGGCATTTTGATCATCCATTAAAGCCAACCATGAAGCTCCCAAGAAGGCACACCTGACTTAACCTCTGATTTTGCCAAAATTTCAGCAGCATAACAGCATAAATGGCTCAAAAGACCAAAAAACCAGCCATCATAACTTGGAAAAATTTTGGCAGAGTTTCCCCAGAAATAGAGTAGTAGGAACCCAAAATATAGACTGTATATGTATGCATAAACTGTCAATAATAGAGCCCGAGCATCAAGTAGGACTCACTAGTACATAGCCTATGGCAAGGTCACAAAAAGGGTGCTCCAGCTACATGTATCACCGAAAGGATCTCTACATTTGAGAATCCCCCAGCTCAATAAAAACCTCACGCTATCGACCCTCACACGAAGGCTAATGCAAATCGCGTATAGTCAAGTCTTAGAAATGACTATCTTCCAGACCAAGTCTCAGAAATGACTGGGACTGCCAAATACAACCATGTATAGCTCCACAAATGCGTACAATGGCAGTTTCCACAAGTAACGTACAATCCAACAGACAATGCGCTCAAATAGGCGCCAAGTGATGCATACCCACAACAACAACAAGTGACATCACTGCTAGTATATCACTGTACTCCAGCTACCTGTACCTCTGTGAACCACCTGTACCTGTACCTATCCCTGTAGCCTGTAACCTGTAACCTGTATCTTGAAGCTTGAAGCTCGAAGCAGAAGGTACTCGAAGAAGATCCTCAGTGGGGGCGCCAAAAGAATGTGAGCGGGATGGAAACACACACAACGCCTCTATAATGACCCGACACACACTCTTGGGAAGATACACACACACTATGGGGCACCACTCGGCTTACACAACCAGCCTGGCCGAGACAGGAAACACACAGACGGAGTGAGAAGAGAGAGATTTCCGACTTGCCCACTCAACACTCACACATACACACTCACACACACACTCTCAATTCAGCTCAAAGGAGGGAAATTGCTATTGTTTAGACTCAATGAAGCTCAGCCCAACACCAATGGGGCAAATAGTCTACACAGTATTGAGGAAATACACCAGATACAACCACAAAGTTAAGCGGAGGCTTCACTCACCGGAGAAGATTACACAGAAAAAAAGCAAAAAATATGTGAGGAATTTGGCAAAATGGACAGCGCCATTGTGTCCGGAACGCCCAAAAACCCCAGTCTACAATGTCAAAGTGCTCAAATCCAACCTCGGATGAGAGGTTTAGGGCCAAAAAATGCTCCAAAAAAAGCAAAAAACACACTTGCGGCTGTTCCTCCTCTCTTCTCCATGTTTTTTCTGGTCTTCTCTCAGTTTTTTCAGTTCCCACACTTAGCTTTATTAGTTTGGCACCCGTGGCCTTTTAGATGTCCTCAAACGGACCCCAAACAGGCGAAAAACTGACCTCGCAGTGCATAGTTGTCACCTTTTTGCATCATCCGCACACCTGGCACTCAGTTTTTCCAAATAATGCATCCCGCAACCACGTGAAGTGGCCCCAAAAAGTGGTCCTCATGATAACCTTTCTGCATAAGTATCACAAGAAAACACCCACGTCGTGTCCATACTTCTGTGCGTGCAAGTATTGACCCCATTCGCCCTCCTGACGCCACTAGATGCCATCTGACGCACCTGCTTACTTCATGTCGTCGGCCCACAGATAGCTTCCTCGAGAAGTTTTACGCGCTACCAACTCCTCTTTATTGTAGAAAAAACACACTAGTACTGATAATAGTGAAAATCGCTACACTATGTACACCCTGTCCTACCTGTACACACGTGGGCCCCACGTAACCACCTGGCTATGGAAATTAGTAAATCCTTTATTTGATGCACCATGCATGTATATATACATATGCGCAATCCCTTTCTCTAAAAAACTCCTGACAACGTATATACCGAGTTGTATATATACATGGACATTGTTCATCTATACACGAGGTAACATACTGTGACTGTAGGTTATTGTTTATATCCTATCTCACTATCCAACTATACCATACATGCAATTTTACCATTATTATCATGCACTATATTTGACGTAGGTAATTGCATGCATTATAAACATCTTATCATAATTATTATCGCACATTATTATTCCTCGATTATATCTCTAATTAATTTATATCCTATCAAGGTGTTAAGTTCATACCCCTTGATATACATCTACATTTAATATCAATTGTTCATTGGGATCGTCGTAATAATTACATGCGGTATCATAATCATTATCATGCACTATCCTCTTAGATCTCTAAAATACAACCTATATATATCTAGTGGATATCAGAAACATGTTCTACATCACACGGTGCAACTAAAATAGATCTTGCATAATTATATTTGTCTAATGTATACTATCTTGTGAGATATATAAAGAATGTCTAGTGCTAAGTTATCTAAACATGATATTCTAGGTACATATGGAGTTGTATACATGCATGGACACTATCCATCTATAGAAGGGGTATTATAATGGTTGTTATCAAGGTTAAATATGTATATCCTAACTCACTGCAGCTCCCCACATTAATATCTCCACACATATATACATATATATCGAGTGCTCGGTAGCTCCAAACACATGTACGTACATACACATTATCTTAGACATTGATAATAATGTGGTAGTGTGGATTGTTTTAATTTTTATAACTCCACTATTTGAGCCTCCTATTTGAACTCTCAATCATCATCATAACCTAATCTAGGCTATCATGAAGTAGACTAGAGGCCGCATCGTAATTATTATCTTGCATTGTTTATATCGTAGGTCGCATATATGGAAAATATATAACAAATTCCTATTGATCTATATATTCATGTAGTTTTATATAAAATATATGCAAAATCTAGCAAGTATGTTTATAGAACTTGTTATTCTATGTGTATATATTGAGTTGTATATATACATTGACATTGTTCATCTATACACAAGGTATCATACTATGATTGTAGGTTATTGTTTATATCCTATCTCACTATCTAACTATACCATACATGCAGTTTTGTTAATATTCTCACGCACTATATTTGAAGTTATAAGTAATTGCATGGATTGTAAACATCTTATCATAATTATTATCGCACCCCATTATCTCTCGAGTATGTCTCTAATTAATTTATATCCTATCAAGGTGTTATGTTGATACCCCTTGATATAAATCTTCATTTAATATATAGTTTTCCAAAAATATGTAGGACATCCATATTAACAGTTTATATCTTGACATGGACATAATATCAAAAGGTCCATTTTACACGAATCAACATTTTGAATAATATGTATACCTACCTGGAGATAATATGTGAGATTATTTTATCTTTGTATGTTGATGCCTTTTGATATACATCTTCATTTAATATATAATTTTTCTAAAAGATGTACGGAATCCATATATTAATTGTGTCTATATCTTGACATGGACATAGTATCAAAAGGTTCATTTTACATGGATGGCCATTGTGAATATTATGTACATACATGTATAGAGATAATATGTCAAATTATTTACATGTAGGGGCACTATCCATCTATAAATGTATACATGTAGGGACATTATCAATTTATATAAGGGGTGTAATAATTATCCTACACGTTTACACAAAATCATATTGGATCTTGGCCAGATTGGCGGGCTTGGGAAGCAATGACGAGACGTGTGACCATTATACCAAGCTATGTGGATATAAGTAGACAAAAGTTTGAGTCCAATAATGACTTTACTATCCACTATCCAACTAGACTATATTGTAGCTCACATATATTGTAATTATTATGTAAGGCCAAAATACCCCACTAATTTGTGGAAATTCCAAACTACCTATCAAGTTTGAAAAATTCCCAAATACCATTGTATCTATTTTGGTGGCCTAAATATATTCTAATCATTATTCTTTTTGGACAATTGAGCAATGAGAGGCGTTTTCAAGTGTAAGCACCTCACGAAAAAGGGCAATTATGTTTACAAATAATGAAGTTCATAGTCTCCAAAAACTACATAACCAACTCAAACTCTAGTTTTAGCATCTTCTATTGAATGGCAATCAATCTTTGAAATTTGAGGGGTATTTTGGGAATTTGCAAAAATTAGAGAGGTAGTTTGCTAATTTCCTAAGGACCAACTTCGAAACAGTGTAGCATAGCTGTAATGGCTTGCGTCTCTTGCTGGGGACGTTGGTGGTTTGCAGCCCCTCTCTTGTTTTTGCACGCTTCAGAATTTGTAATTCTGTCGCTATCTTGTTGTGGGCGAGGAGGTAACCCAGGGTATACTTTTGATTTTCCAAACAACATGCGGCACCGATGGTATTGTGCCAACTCAAAGTCGCGCACGTCGAGGTGGACGTGTGTGATTGGGCCCTAAGAGCTACAACCCGTCCATGACATTGTATACCTCACGTGTAACCAACACAAGATGTCAATCGGAAAGAAATTTTTCCTAAGCCAAGATGTCCCCACATATGTATACGTATATATAATTTTCATTCGTTGTTGTAGCAAAGATAATAACTCCACCGCTAGTCTACTTGGATAGTAATATACGATATAATTAAAACTAACCTAGAATGTATATTTCACCCCTGGCATAGTTCGATAGTCTCCCTACCATAATAGCAACACTGCTAGTCTAGTTGGATATTGATGTACGATATAAACACTAACCTAAAACGTATATGTTACCCCTTGCATAGTTCTATAGTGTCCCTACATGTACACATGAATAGATGGATAGTGTCCCTGCATGTTTATAGGTACCCGTATTAACCCCACATGTATACGCACATATCATTTGCATTTGTTGTTACAACACAGATATATGTTTTTACTATTTATTATGATATACAATGTAAATAGTGTTTCATAATAATCATGGTGCCGTGAGTCTAGTAATTGAATAATGACTTAGTATATGAATGTCCTACATATTTTTGAAAAACTATATATCAAATGAAGCTGTATATCAAGAGGTAAATGCATAACGCCTTGATAGGATAAAAATTAATTAGAGATACACTCAATACTTAATGAGTGCTAATAATGTGAGACAATAATTATGATAAGATGTTTACAATCAATGCAATTACTTATAACTTCAAATATAGTGCGTGAGAATAATAACAAAATTGCATGTATGGTATAGTTAGATAGTGAGATAGGATATAAACAATAACCTACAATCACAATATGATACCTTGTGTATAGATGAACAATGTCAATGTATATATACAACTCCATATATACACATAGAATAACAAGTTCTCTAAACATATTTGCTAGAGTTTGCATATATTTTATATAAAATTAAACGAATATATAGATCAATAGGAATTTGTTATATATTTTCAATATATCCGACCTACGATATAAACAATACAAGATAATAATTACGATGCGGCCTCTAGTCTACTTCATGATAGCCTAGATTAGGTTATGATGATGATTGAGAGTTCAAATAGGAGGCTCAAATAGTGGAGTTATGAAAAATTAAAACAATCCACACTACCACATTATTATTAATGTCTAAGATAATGTGTATGTACGTACACGTGTTTGGAGCTACCGAGCCTCGATATATATGTATATATGTGTGAATATATTAATGTGGGGAGTTGTAGTGAGTTAGGATATACATATTTAACGTTGATAACAACCATTATAATACCCCTTCTATAGATGGATAGTGTCCATGCATGTATACAACTCCATATGTACCTAGAATATCATGTTTAGATAACTTAGCACTAGACATTCCCTATATATCTCACAAGATAGTATACATTAGACAAATATAATTATGCAAGCTCTATTTTAGTTGCACCATGTGATCTAGAGCATGTTTTTGATATCCACTAGATATATATAGGGTGTATTTTAGAGATCTAAGAGGATAGTGCATGATAATGATTATGATACCGCATGTAATTATTACGACGAGCCCAATGAAGAATTGATATTAAATGTAGATGTATATCAAGGGGTATGAACATAACACCTTGATAGGATATAAATTAATTAGAGATAAACTCGAGGATAATAACGTGGGATAATAATTATGATAAGATGTTTATAATGGATGCAATTACCTACGTAAAATATAGTGCATGATAATAATGGTAAAATTGCATGTATGGTATAGTTGGATAGTGAGATAGGATATAAACAATAACCTACAATCACAGTATGTTACCTCGTGTATAGATGAACAATGTCCATGTATATATACAACTCGGTATATACGTCACATAGAATAACAAGTTATATAAAATTATCTGCTGGATTTTGCATATATTTTATGTAAAACTAAACGAATATATAGATCAATCGGAATTTGCTACAATGGAAAAATTATATGTATATCAAGAGGTATATGCTACAAAATGGTCCAATGAAAATGACTAGACTGGCGAACTGTATCCAGGCTCCATGAATTCGACGCTGGCTAGGAGTGGGTCCACGCTGGCTAGCGGCAAACTCTAGCGAAGCTCAACAGCCACACACACACACATTGCTGCACTCTCTCTCTCTCTCTCCACGAGTCCACCGTGAGTCTGTAGCGTCATTATGGAGGGCTATTGGGCGCCGTTTCTTACAGTTACGAATTCTGGCAAAACCAATATTTGATTCAATAAGCTTTTACAGGCAAAGGAGTCACGTTTCAAGTTTCCCTCCACACACACACACACACACACACACACACACACACAAATTCTGTTAGTAGCTACAATCTAAATCGACACTCCATCTTCATATCCCACCACAGCTAATTTCTGTATTCTCTAGCTATACACAGAGTGCGTTGAACGTTCTAGTTTGGCTATGCACAGATCAGCGTAGCAAACGCACAAGGCTTCTCCTCAAATGTCAGCTTCACTTTGCTAATACTATTACTTCACTTTGTTGTATTACGACCGCGTGCCCAAGCTTGAATAAGCTCCTTAGTGGGAGTCCTCCTTATCAAGCCACTGTCGACTGGTAGAGCAAGGGGTATATTGTGTGCATGAAGCGAAGGATGGAGCGGTTGCGTATATCCTGCGCAGGCTCCCACTTGTTGGAGCTATATATGGCTCACTCTACTCAACTTGGTCTCACCTATATATTTGTATCTTGTCTTCAACATGAATCAGTCTTTGGGAGCTTATATGGTATGTCTCTTGTCTCGTCTCTCTCTCTTTCTCTCTACATCTCAACATGGTATCAGAGCAGTAACGATCACGCGCCGATTCAATTCATGGTGACAAAACAGTATGTGTATTCGATTTGCATGTAAGATTTAAAAATTGCTACAAATTTTGTTTTTGAGCATTGATTCTTGTTAACTGTGGTTGTTTTGTGTTAAGAAGAATATTATTAGTGTTTTCTGTGGCGTTTATTACTAATCAATCTAATCGTTGATTACGTTTTCTTGTTGATGACACCCTGAACTTCATCTCAATTTTTCTTGCTGTTCTGCTCAAAATTTGGAGAAACGGGAAAAGCTTGTTCGTCTCCTCGAGCTGGATAGTAAGACTTGTTCGTCTCCTTGAGCTCTTCGATTTGGAGTATCTGGATAGTAAGAACCCTAAAAACTTGTTCGTCTCCTCGAGCTCTTCGATTCGAGTTCTAGGTTTGCGCCAATCGGAGTTCTCAACAGAAAGTTATGCTGTTTTTACTGCAATTGAGCTTGACGCAGCCTTCTTCGTCCTACTTCTTCGTGAAGCGTCCGCGATCGTTTTTCTTATTTTGGCGTTAACATTTTCGAGAAGATTTAGCTTTTTGCTATTCTTATTGTGGCCGTCAATCTTGCGTCTCATTCCACTCTATTTTGAGGACTCTTTTATTTTTAACGTCTCCTTTACCCTGCCTTTTTTGGGTGACGTCTCTCACATCTTTCGACGTTCCTTGAGCATCGTTCTTACGTTTATCGTTGATAGAACGCAGTCCTCATATCTCTCATTCTCAATTGCGGCCTTCACCATATATGGTGTGCAAATTCTGCGATCTTATCTTATACTTCTTCTCGCAACAAGATATGGCTATGAATATTCTCGTCAACGGCTTTCTTTCTGGACATCGTTCTGTTCGTCCTTTCCAAGGTCAAGGTTTTCCAGGCTGGAAAGCAAAGATGTTGTTAATTCGTGAAGGCGATGAACTCTCCGATGTTGTTCTTGAAAATCGTGTTTGTCCACCTCAGCCTCTTGATACGGATAATGATAACGTGCTTATCACTGAAGGACCTATATTTGAAGATTGGAATGTTGCCTATACGGATTGGCAACGACGTGATAAAGCAGCTCGTCGGTATATTCTTTCTGCTCTTACTGATTCCCTTTTTCTTGCTAAGTATGAACTGCCTACTTCCCACGACGTATGGAAGTACCTTATTGCAAACTTTCAGAAGAAATCTGTCACAGAAATATTTTATTTGAGAGGGTTGCTTAACAAGTTACAATATGAAGTTGGTACTGCCATGACGGGACATATTGAATCTTTCAAATCTATTATTAACCAACTTGCTGCTGCCGGTGATCCTGTTCCACAAAAGCAACTGATTACACTTCTCCTTGATACGGTGAAGGACTCTTCTTATGATAACATTGTTACTATTCTCTCTAGTAAAGATGGTCTTGATTTTTACCAAGCCTGCATGTCTTTAATTCAATACTCTCAACGTCAAGAACGTCGTAATGCTAGTCATGATA
The DNA here is from genome assembly GCF_014529385.1 of Adiantum capillus-veneris. Lineage (NCBI taxonomy): Eukaryota > Viridiplantae > Streptophyta > Polypodiopsida > Polypodiales > Pteridaceae > Adiantum > Adiantum capillus-veneris. The sequence goes on from NW_028221892.1 coordinate 14,714, forward strand.
CAGCTATGATTTCACAAGAGGACACTGAGTCACAACAAATGGAACGGGCTTTTATTGCTTGAAGGCGTCCATTTCAATGAGGAAACCGTAGAGGTGGCCGTCGCGGTAATATTTTCTCTCGTCTCAAATTTCCTAATAAGCAATGTTCTTACTGCAACAGAAATGGCCATACTGAAGATGACTGTTGGGCACGTCAATATGATGAAGAACACAATATTACCACAAAACAACCACGTTTATCTAGAGACTCTTCTTCTTATTCTTGTGAATATTGTGGACGATCTGATCATCCCACTCATATGTGCTATAAGCGTCGATTCGACACAGATCGGAATAGAGCATATGCTACTGAACATCGAAACAAAATTGTACCAGAAACAAGCTGCGTCCTATGTTCAGTTGCTCCAGACAGAATACTTCATGTACGCGATGGATCACTTTTTTTTGTCAATTCTGGTGCTACAGGAAATATGACATATCAGTCTAAGTGGCTCCATAACTATCATCCACTGCCAGTTCAACGTGTTGTTTATCTTGCTGATGATACTACTTGTCAAGTAATGGGTATTGGAGACTTATATCTTGGTACCTTATCTTCTTCCACTCGAATTTTTCGAGGAGTATTACATGTACCAGATCTTCAACGTAATCTTCTTTCAGTTGCTAGACTTGTTGATCTTGGTCTGTTTGTTGGATTTGATCATACCAAATGCCGAATTGAGAAAGATGGACAAACTATAGCCACTGCTCCTCGAAATGGTAATTTGTTTGAACTCTCTCTCAACGATGCTGTAGCAAATGTTGTCACTGCTCCAGGTGATCATGATTGCAAAGTATGGCATCACCGTTTTGTTCATGCTAATTTCTCAAAACTCCTTGATCTTCAACGTCGTGATCTTGTTCATGGTATGGATCTTAAAGCCCATCCCCATAAGGGAATTTGTGAATTTTGTGCTCTTGGGAAACACAATCGCAAACCCTTTCCTCTTTCAAATACAACTCATTCTCATGACATATTGGATCTTGTTCATAGTGATATATGTGGACCTCTACCTTCTTTGAGATCACAATATCACTACTTCATTACTTTCATTGATGATTTCTCAAGGTATACGACTGTATTTCTACTTAGACAAAAATCTGAAGCCTTATCTGTTTTCAAACAATTCCACAAGGCTGGTTCATATTTTCACATTGTATAGGGGCTTGGGTTTGTCCCTTGAACTCCCCAAGGGTTTTTTCATCCAAAGCTAGAGACCTTTGTTTGAGTGGGGGTGTTGGAGCTATATATGGCTCACTCTACTCAACTTGGTCTCACCTATATATTTGTATCTTGTCCTCAATATGAATCAGTCTTTGGGAGCGTATATGGTGTGTCTCTTGTCTCGTCTCTCTGTCTTTCTCTCTACATCTCAACACCACTTGCAGAGAAATATAAAAGGAGGGCATGGGGGGCTCAGAAGCCAGAGCACACTGCAGGAGCTAGGCACTACCAAGGGATTGGAGGGGATGAAGGCCGCCAACTGATTGACAGCCAAAGAGAGGATACGAGCTGCAGTTGAAAGGGGGGGAAGCCATCTAACAAGCTCAACAAAAGGCTCTCAAGGCCGGGCTCAGAGAGAGCGAGGGACATTAGAGACGAGCTCAGTACGGAGCCCTTAAGGGTGCGATGCAGCAGCTATAATCAAGGCCAGTCAGTACGGAGCCCTTAAGGGTGCGCTACAAAAGCTGTAATCAAGGCCAGTCAGTAAGGAGCCCTTAAGGGTGCGCTGCAGAAGCTGTTATCACAGGTAGGTCGTCTCCGAGCTCCTATATAAACGGCTCATCTCCATTTGAAACTCTGAACAGGGTCATACGTGCAACAAGAAGACAAGCTCAGGTGCTCACAGGGGCTATTTCACGAGCTCCATAAACTGCATTTTCGAGGACAGATATGGCTGCCGAAGGGTACGTACAATGCTAAGCGTTCTGAATTCAAGAGTATACTTTTCTCTTTAGCAAAAAATCAAGCTTTATTTAGTGTTCTTTCTTTAATCTTTTCAATTTGGCTCGTAGCTTTGAAGATGTGAGCTTTGACACTAACTCCAAGGTGATATCATGGGACACTCTATCAGTGGTTAATTTTGTGCAAAGGTTTTGTGGTACACGTGAATATTCTGAGGCTATTTTTTCCAGTGGCATTAATGGAAAACTTTGCTTGTATATGACTAGTGAAGGTTGGAGTGAGATAGGCATAAAGAGTGTTGCCCATAGACATGCTCTGGTGGGTTGGTCTAAAAGGGTACTAGAGGGTGGACACATATTTGTTCCTAAGAGTCAAACATCATCCCTTTTTTCATTCTTCCGAGAATATGAGCTTAACCTCACAAAGCAAAGCCCTAGAATACAACACCGAATCTCATGTCAAACCTACTTTACCCGATGTAGTTAGTGACTTTATCACAAGTAATGTAGGAATCCCTAAAAATGATGCGCGCCCAATAACGTATGATAGGATTTTCTATCCTACGAAGGTAAAAGATATGTATGCCACCGTTGGGAAAGCCTTCCTTGTGAAACATTATCGAGAAGCATGGGAATCTTTTAACAAGGGCATGGTAAAAATTAGAGAGTTGTTTGACATGGGTTTTTGCAGGCAAGACAAAGAGGATTTTTCATTCATCAATCTCCGCAATAGCCGTGAAAAATCAGATCAAATTCTCGATTTTATCAAAGAAAATATGGAGCACATTCCACCTCTCCACTTTGGAAAACTTGGAGAATTGCCATGGCGAATTGAAGATGTGTACATGAAGGTCTTGGAACATCGAAGCTACATTAGAAAGTGTGGCAAAGGAATGGTAGACGCAAAAAAATGTAGATGCTATGCTCAAGGCAACAACATTGATCAAAGTCTTGGTCATAATCACACCAATCCACAAACGGTATTACCAATATGTATGTTATGTATCTTGTAAGTTTTCTCTGTATCTCTCACTTGTCCTAATCTCTCTCTCTCTCTCTCTCTCTCTCTCTCTCTCTCTCTCATTCATTCATTCTAGAACGATTTTGTCAAGGATGATATACCTCCCATGGAGTCTACCCAAGATTGCGCTATGAGCAATGCATCAACTACATTGCACAAAGAAGATACTCCTCGAAGTGCATTCTATACGGGCCTCGTCCAAGGGGTCATCACCCTTGATGATACTGATGAGGTAATTCTTTGAAAAATGAGTTTTAAAAACCTTGTAATATAGACATATCCTTTTGAAACAATTATATATGGATGTTTTTTAGGAGGCTTGGCTACAAGGGGAAGTACCAACAAGCTATGAAGTTCTTCACCCTTATGTTAATAAAGGTTGCTTGGATGGCTCTCACGATCTTCAAAGAAGTCAAGCTCAACGAGTAAGTTTTAAAGAGCTTGTGATTCTAAGAAACGTAAAGTTTTAATTTATTGTTGTGATATTTGACTCCACCCTTGACTCTTACTTGTCTATTGTTAATGGTAAAAGCAATTGTCTATTGCCAATATTGCAAACATCGACTCGCGGGAACAACACTTCACTAAAGAAATCCTTAGAAATTGCACAATGAAGTATTCTTCTTGCAAAGATAAGCAAGATCCAATAGTTTTGAAAAATGCTTTGACTGTAAGTAGATTAGATGGTATCTTCTTACCCTATTTTAATACCTTGTGCATAAATGTGAGATAGTATGTGTGTATATGAACTCTATTTTTCTTTGTGCACTCTAGAAATTTTTATTGAATTCAAAAGGTCCAAGGGCTTGTTAGATAATACTGTAAGTTAGATATGGGTGATTGAGTGTGAAAGATTAGTATTTTATATCATTTGTCTTCTCTTTTAGGAAAATGTTTCTTTTATCTTTGTTCCACATGCTTGAAGTTGTAAAGTGCAATTCCATGTCATTCTTGTAATGATAGAATAGGAAAAGGCAATCATCATTCTTTATCATTAGAGTTTGCTAATAATCTCTTTTTATTTTCTTGGGATTATACCCTTTCTCTTAATCTTAGCTTTGAACATAGTGAGTATTGCTTACCATTTTGTCATCTAATAGAATCTAATTGCTTTTAGTATAATGTTGCACCATTTTCGAATGAAGTAGAGCAACCATTGAACAAAAGCACAATTGTCAATGTACCGGCCATTGCTCATGAGATACAATACGCTTGTGACTATCAAGTAACTTTCGAGGATTTTATGTGCGAAGATGCGAGCAATTTACAAGACAAGTGTCTTAATAAAAAATGTAAGACTCTCTCTCTCTCTCTCTCTCTCTCTCTCTCCCCCCCCCCCATTTTCAAAAAAGAGATCCCTTAGGCTTATTGTTAGGTAAATGAAATTCACACTAACAAACTCTTGAAATTCAAATGTTCATGTTCATATAGTAGAAATTGATTATAAAGTGTTGTTAGGAAAACATGGTTCCCTCTCACTCGAGAGACTTATTAGGGACTTTTGAGAGAAATGAAGATATCATTCATGTCAACAAGTGATCGATGAAATTGAATCAACTAGCTTTGTAAGTTATAAGCTCTATTCTTACCTGTCTCACCCACCACAACATCTTCTTTCTCTCTCTTTCTCTCTACTCTACTTAATTTTTTGTGGTTTGTAGGAAAATGCAATTAATCCAAAGACGAAAACAAAAAAGTTTGCAAGCCTGTCTTCAATGATGGTAACCATTGGCACCATGAGTTAACACTAGAATGGTAACCTAACAGGACATAAAAGTGTCCTTTCAGGGTTTTGGGAAAAAATTCCAAAACCATAGTAGATCCACTCATTTTGAAAAATCCTTTCATGAGCTTATAGTTCAATAACTACTGCATATGGAAAAAATGAGAAACTTGTAATTTTTCTCATCCCTTGGTCACTACAAGCCTCCAAAGTTGATGGACCAATGCATTTTGCCCAAAACAACAATTTCTTACGGTTGATTGCATATAATAAAGAGTGGGGATTTTTGTAGGACATAAGATAAAATGCCATGTTAACTTCAATGGGTTGGTGACCAAAACATATGGTTGCTTTTACCTCACTAATTTTTTTTTGGCAAAAAAAATAGGTACAAAAAAGTTGCATTTTTGCCATTCTGCGGACCTATCATCAAAGTTTCTATAGTCACGCTCAATACAGATACTATACACATGTTTTCTTAGTTCCCTTTGGGCCTTTGGATTCAAAATGAGCCATGGAGCATGTCAAAAGGATGATGGATCTCTTACAATTGGAACCTTGGGGGCAATGATAAAGTGCTAAATACAGCAAACATGAAAAAACTAGGTTTAGCATTATGACCTCTAGAAACCCATAGAAACTACTCAATATCTAGACAAGTTTGTAGTCTATGATTAGATATGGTTACTACCTACAAAATAAACACAATTGGCCTAAGAAACTAGCAATATTGAGAAAGTTATACTTGCTACTCTAAAATGTATCGTATTCTTCAACAATAAAAAAACTCAACCATCATCATATACTATGTTATATAGCATATTAGGTCCCCCAAAACTCAAGGAAGATTAGATTTATGTTATACATTACACTTACACAATCAAAATTGAATTTGGATATCAAGAAAGCCACCAAAAAAATCATAAAAGTGCTAATTTTGGCCAAAAAACAGGATTATGCAATTCTTATAAATTGGTCATAACTTTCAATTTTAACACTTAGCTCTCCCTACAAGCATCAAAACATGTTGAGAACTATGAAGGCCTAACCTCTAGCCATCTAAACCTCACAAACATGAAGTTTAGAGTGGTATAGTTGCCAAAAATTGAAAAAAAGCCAAAAATAGGACCCATTTTTTCACACAATTTAGGTTCAAAAATGTTGTGCAAGAGTAAGGTTAATGGTGAGATCGATACTCCAAAAAAAATGCTAAGTTTTTTTCAGCTCATAAGGAAACTTTGTGGATATATAGCACCTAGAAATTCATTTTCATACTCTTCAAATAATTCAAGCAAAATGGTCACTTTACACGACACAAAAGTGTCCAAGGACATAAAAGTGTCCTGTTACCATTCTAGTGTTAACTCTATTTTTAAGTTTATTCAATAAAATTACAACAATGACAAACAATCTGTGAGCTTTTTCTCATAGAACACCTCGAGCACCGAGCCTCTTAAAAAGAAGAAGAAGTTACTAACTTCAAGTGGCAAGAAGGTATGTTTGTGAGTTAATTCTTATGTTGTTAGAGTGGATAATGATCAATAAAAAAATTCATTGTGTGTAGGTACTTGGTGATCTCTCTAATCAAATCCCCCCTTCTATGTGTAATCAAAACCATTCAATAGTGAGTGTTAATTTGAACAATTTAAATGTGTGAAAATGTTGACATTGTTAATGCCACCTTTTGATTAATGGTCCTTTCTTGTGTAGATGCCTAAAGTAACCAGGTCATGTAGAATTATAAAAAAGCCATCAAGGTTCAATGAGAGCTTTGATGAAGAGGTTAGATGAAAGTAACATTGTATTTAGAAATGTCGCTTAGCTAAAGATAATTGACATGCCTTGTTCTAGTTACTAATTATTGTTTTTTTGGATGCTTTAGGTTGTGGTGGAGCTATTGAGCAATGATCGCATGGAGGCAATTGCAATGGATACATTGAACTTAGATGATGTAGATGACATGTATGGTCAACTTTGGCCAACTATAAGAGACCTAAAGAGCACACACAAAGTACATTTTAAAAGTTGCACTAGCAAATCACAGCAAGAGCATCTTTTGAGATGTTACATAGAATGGATTGCTTCCACTAATGCCTCTATTTAAAGGCCCTTGTAATTCTATTCATTTTAGAATCGAAACCTCAAAAGTTCTCTTCATCTATGCTCATCTACATGGTGATAAACCCTCCAAATGGTCTTGGGAAGTAAGCTTAAATTGTTTTCAGCATTGTTTCAAAGTAGTCATGCAATTTGTCTCTAACCATTTTTATAAACAAATAATTACAAAAAAATATGAAATATTTTAAAGATAGGGTACGAAATTTCAAGACATGTGTATTTGAATGTAATATGATAGAAATATTGACAAATTTAGGTATATGAGACCTTGAGACATGTGTCCATAAGGTGAGGGGTAGATGTGGTCTTTTAGAAGTGTTGGTCAACAAGTAGCTTGGAAGGAATATTCTACTATCTTGGAAGAGTGAGATGGGATTCTACCCAGGACGCTTTAGCCTTTTTGCCATGAATTTTACCTATTCTTTACATGTGAAATGTGAGCTACCCGTTATAAATTACACTTAAGCGCAAAGAAAAGAATAAAACCTTTGGTTTTTTCAAGAAACGGGTGGTTGCAAAAAAACAATCCTGATTGTAGCCAATACATATATTTATATTTTTAACTGTGCCATGTCCAATATTTACAAATTGGAAAACAAATTTTCCATGTGGAAGTTCTAATATACCCATGTGGAAAAGTTTTTAAGTTGGGCGTGAGAAATTTCCCATATAAAGAAATTTGAATTTCCATGATGTGATAACTAAAACCTACATGGAAAAGTCTTGATTTCTTTATGGTAAATATTCCTAGAAATATTTACATCATGGAAAATATGCTCTTATATTCCAACATGGAAATTAAAACGTCCTTTTCTCATATTGAAAAGAGAAATACCTATCTAAATTTACATTTCAAAGTAGAAATCCTTAGAGGAAAATAGGTCTCTTTTCCAAATAGAAAAGTGTCATGAAGTTCTTGTGTATGCTTTATGATTAGTTTCGGTGAGTTGTTTCCACCAATTTGACCTTATGTGAAGATGTATGCTTTTCTAACTTGAATGTGTGGTTAACTTTGCATATACAGGCTTCTTTTTTCACCATAGTGTTAGCATGAGTTTCATATCAATGGACTGATGTGCTATGATGATAACCTCTGTTACAGGGTTGAGCTTGATGCATTGACATGGGTCAAACACTATCTCTTGTGTATACGGTGCATGCATCCAAAAAAATTTTTAAAAGTTGTTTTATCCATAAGGATGAAATTAGGGTATATGACTGGCCAAAGCGATCATGGGGTTGTTTTGTGTCATTATTATGGTTATGTAAATGAGGTTATAATGTGCATATGGTTGGCCAAAAAAGTGATGGGACTGTTTTGTGTCATGATTATAGTTATGTAATGAGGTTATAATGTGCATGGAATCTCAGAGAGAATGTGTGGATGTCTCATGTGCGTATGTGTACTGTTTTTCATCCTTTTAAGTTAAAAAAAACTAGCTCTATGTAGAAGGAGGAAGATGTACAATTGTGGTATGTTGTTAACATGTAGTTCAAATATTTTAAGTTGGTGATTTGAGATTATGTTTACTTGCTAGTCGGATTTTTTTTATACATTAAAAAAATTTGTTTCTAAGGACCATGTGTATTGGATGAGTTTGCCAACAATGAGTGCAATTAAAAATCCAAGTGTGGCACTTGGGTTCATTGATCATTATGGATTATGATCAAGGACTGAGATTTTCCTTGTAATTATCGATACGCTTATGTTTTTTTTGTTGTGTTAGCTAGTGTGGCTCTTGGATTATTTTTTTGGTATGTTTGTCCTATCAAATTTTTTGCAACCATTGGTGGCTAAAGTGGTTTGCAAAATGGTTATGTATCACATAAAGAGGGGTGGAGTCCTCACCCATGTCATGGGAAACGGATTATGATTTATGATTGAATTTTGGATTATGGATGGTTTATGGCAAGCATTTTGAAACATGCATTGATACACCTAAAAAATTTTGGCCCCACTAAAATTTTTCCTTATATCAAATGCTTGAAATGGTCTGTGAGACTTGATCAACTCTTAGAGACTCCATCCCACTACATTATTAGGAAAGAAGGTGCATGTGTCAATCCTCCTAGAGACTCATATTCTTCACCTGTGGAATATGTCTCCCATAGTGATGTTCACTATGTGAAGGTGGCATTCATCGTAAACCTTGCTCCAAATTGGCTACATCAATCTCCTTGATTTGGAAGCCCAGATTTTGCAGCCTTATATAAAGTAAGAGCAACATGTGGCAATTCAAAAAAACGATCGCTAACCTTGTAGCCTTATAATCTTTGATAGAAAATCAATTAAAATAAATTTAATGCCTGTAGTTGTTAACATATGAAAAGGGAAGCTTGACAGAGGAGGTACTACGTACACTAACCCCTAGAATCCTTTCCTCAAACATGACTTTGTCATCTACCTAAAGAGATAAGTGGGTGAATGTTCATTCAAAGCATATTTAAAAATGAAATAAAATTAAATTGAATACTTATTATGATGAGGAAAAGTATCATATACTTACCTCAAGGAAAAAGGGCATTAGAAAACAAAAAAGGTAAAGGTGCATCACCAAAATCCCTACCTCTATTAATCTAGTCAATTCCTTGACCTGTTAACCAAACACTAAAAGTATGGATAAGTGAATATAAACAATACATCTAAACTAATGACATGGATTGAAAACCTTGGTCTTCTTAGCTAGGAGTTCAATATACGTTAGTTTGAGAACTGCCTTTCGGAGTTAAATCTAATTCACCAGCTTGATCTTACACAAGCTATACTTTATCTATAGGAACAACAATTCATGTAGAAAGTACTATGATATACTGAAGTTGGAATTGTATTCACTACATTATAAGTGAGAATTGTATAGTTAGGATTATGAAAATGTTCCCCTTGTTCCTCCAAGTAAAGACCATCTAATGCTGACTCAGATCATCGTCCTCTTTGTCTTCATCTTGGCTTAATTGGAGATGCTCCATTGTTGCTTGATTTTCTAAAGCACTTGTTTATTTGGTCGCGTTATCTTCCAGGTCCTCTTTCATGTTTACAATCGGATCTTGTAGGTCTGTCTGGTTGAGGGATAGATTTCCTTCCAAGTTTGTGATATCTACCAGAGACTAGTGCATATAATTATCCAAAATGGACTACTTCATTACATTGTGGGCCTCCTTTAAACTATCAACAATTGGTTGCTTCTTGTCTAACATAGACTATTATTTTTTCAGATCATTCCCTAGGTTCCATTTCTCAACCTTCTCATTGGATTAAAAATTTTCCAGTTCTTTAGTTTGCTACTCCAGTCCTTTGATGGCTTTCACTATTTTCTGTTAAGTACTTGCTCACTATCAAAACCTTGTCATGTGTGATTAATTCAAAATTCCACTATAGTTCTAAATTTTGAGTGTCTTGAGTCCAACCATTGTCTGAGTTGCCGATGTCAAAAGTCACCTTGCTAGCCTACGCTTCCAATCATTTGGCCCACTGGATTGACAATTTTATTCCATCCTGTTTGGATTGTGGCTATGCATCCATTGGTAATGGTATCCACATTTATGCTCTTACTTTCATATTTGACTACATGGGAATTATATGGTATTTGTAGTTGGTGTGTGGTATTGATGAGTTGAAACTTGATGGAACTTGAGCTATGAGCTAAGCATGATGGGATAAAGGCATTGTTGGAATTAGGGTTGCAGAGAAACACACACATCTTGGAGAAGACGAAGGAAGCTCAAGGCACACAATAGAGAGTGTTTTACTTAGTGTGCAATGGAAAGATAGATGGCCCTAGAGTGATGGGTGTATATACAATGCATGGGGGGAAAACCTCTTAAAGAGGAAAAAAATTCCTTGGCGGTCCTAGTGTGTTCACACACATCACTACCACATGGATATGGTAACGAATCCCCCCTGGAGTGATGCGGTGAATGAGAGCTGGCACATGAGTAAAGGGAAGTTCCATGCCCTGAGGACAGGATCAGTCCACAAAGGGGAGTAAGCCCAAAGCTTTGCAGAAAGCTTCAAGCTTCTCATGATACAATGCCTTTGTGAAAAGATCTGCAAGGTTGTCCTGTGTTGGCACATAAGCCAAGCTGATCTCTCCTGCTGAGAGCCTCTCCCTGACATAATGGTAATGCACCTCAATGTGCTTTGTGCGAGCATGAAAAACTGGTTTCGTCGCAACTGCGAATGCGCTCTGACTGTTATTGTAGATAGTGTTGGCAGTGTCCTATCCAACACCCAAATCAGCCATAAGGCGTCTAAGCCATACACACTCAATCGTAGCTGTGAAGACTGCCCTGTACTGAGCCTCACAACTCGGAGTGGACATAGTAGGTTGCTTCTTGCCATGATATACATGAACTGCCAAGCATGAAACAAAAACCACTTGTGGACACTCGCGTGTCAAAACAACTAGACCAATCTGAGTCCGAAAAAGCATGTAAGTCTGGCGGCAATGATCCCCCCTTGGGATAAAACAAGCCAAGATGTAAAGTGCCACTAAGGTAGCGGAAAATCCTCTCGACAGCCTGCCAATGCTTAGACCCTGGGCTATGCATAAATCTGTTGACCTGTGAGACTGCAAACTGAATATCCGGCCTCGTGTTGCATACATAAATGAGGTAGCCAACAACAGTTTGAAAAAGAGTGACATCAGCAAGATCACCAGCATCATGTAGACTCAACTTCAAACCTATTTCCATGGTAGTGGCAATAGGTTTGCATTCCTCAAGTCCAACCTTACATAGCAATGTATCTATGTAAATTTTCAGACACAAGGCAATACCACCATCACACTGCTTAAACTGTATACCCAAGTAATGATGCAACAGCCCCAAATCTTTCATCTTGAAAGTAGCATTCAAATCAGCCTTAAATTCAGCAATATGTCTCTCATTTGGTCCAGTGATCAGAAAATCATCAACATAAAGAACCACAATGAGAAGTACATCACCCTCACGCTTTACATACAATGTGCTTTCTTTTGGACTGTTACGAAAGCCTCATTTAACCAAATGAGTGTCAGCTTTCTCATACCAAGCACGAGGAGATTGCTTCAACCCATACAAAGCTTTCTTACATCTGCACACTTTGTCCTCTTGTCCTTTTATGACAAAACCGCAAGGCTACGTTACATAAACTTTGTAATGAAATTTGCCTATTCAATTTGAGAGTAGCGGAATTTAATGAGAATACTTTCAAGAAATGATTTTGTGAGCATAGCGGGTAGACATAATTGAAGATAGCAACATAATCATAGAAATTAGTTAACTTGGCATAGACAATACTTTTGCAAGAGAGAGAATTTAGAGAACATGACAACAGTTGAGGACCGGATTTATGTGGAGCTAGTCCCCCCTCCAATAGGCATTTGTATTATGATTTCTCCCATAAAGAGAGACTTGTTACAATACATTCTTTGTGTTCCTTGTGACCTAGGTGAAGCAATGAAGATGGAAAGCTTCATGCATCACCATCATAGCATAACCTAAACTTGAAGAAAGCTTTGACTATACCAAGCCTCAGTCCCAAGACCTCAAACACCTTCGAAGGTGGAGAGAGCTAGCAGGGAATGAGGGTAGGGAAGAGGAAGAAGAAACATTTCATACGAGAAAGAGCTAGTTCCTCACTTATCATAACTCTTGAGCTAGCATACATAATAGCATAGTAATGAAGAAGAAGGAGATGACAAGCTCAAGCATTGAAGCATGGCTCTTGGTTGGATTTGAACTCCATAGCCAAGAGTGTTGGTGTAGGCTCTCAACCTCTACTTGCTTGGAGAGGGAGCTCTTGCACTTTGCATAGCACACAATGAGAGTGTGTGTGGGTGAGTATACCCCCTAAGCACCCCCCTAGATTGCTTGGGTCGACCCCCCCTTGTAGCTCATGCTTGAAGCTCATTGGACCCCTCCAGGCCTAGCCAATCACAAGCAGGAGCCATTACAAGCAACAGGGGTAGCCTTGGGACAAGTGTCCCCCTTTCCCCTTTGAGAGAGAGGACTTGATAAATGCAAAATCAATTAATTAAATATCCTAAATTATCATTGGACCCCTTGGGTGGCCAACCAATAGGCTTCAGGCACACCATGAGGGCAACATGAGGAGGAACTTGACAAGTGTCCTTGCTACCTCTTCAAGCTGGGGCTTCCCTTGTGTGTGTGTGTGTGTGTTATCTCTCATACCCCCCCCTTGTAGGCTCGCCCCCCTCCTTGTAGGGATATTTTTGACTTTAGGAGCTCAAGCACCTTAGTCATCAAGCATGACAAAGCACTTGGACTAGGGGGTATTCCCACAAGCATCTCAGGCAAGCATGTCAAGGCACCTCAAGCACCTTAATCAAGCGTCAAGTCAAGCACCTCAAGCATGGAGTAAGTCAAGCACCTCAAGCACCTTAATCAAGCACCTCAAGCAGGAAAAACACCTCAAGCAAGACAAGCACCTCAAGCAGGTCAAGCACCTCGAGCTTGGGCCGGGTTCCCACCTCAAGCTCAGCCCTACCTTACCTAAGGTCAAAGGACTTTTTCACACATTATTGGAGGTCTTCAATGAAGCTAACCCTAAGGTCTTATGCTCCATTGGTTAGCCTTGCTCTTGATAGACCATCTCCCATTTGGGCCCCTTTACTATTCGCCCCGTGTTGAGATAGATCTATAAGCACATATCTATATCTTAACACTTGTTCCCGTTTATTCTCCCACATTAAGTCATCAATTTAATATGAGAAAATCATTTGGGTTGGTTAGATATTAGATTCTATGACATTACTTCCTCAAATATGTCACCATTCAAGAAAGAAGTAACAATGTCTGATTGATGTAAATTCATGAGACATATACTCCCCCCCTCGATCGGAACGGAGGGTGCCTATAGTACATTCCGAGACATTTTCAGCCACCATAGCCAGAAATTGTTTGAAGCACATAAAAACTTCAGACTTCGCTTTAAGCGGAAATACCCATGCATGCTTGGAGTAATCATCAATGAAAGTCACAAAGTACAGGTAATTGCCCAAGGACGGAGTTTGCATGGGCCCACAAACATCACTATGCACAATCTGCAACCTGCATGTGTCCCTAACTAAACCATCCTTTGGAAATTTAGAACGCTGCATCTTACCCAAAATACAGCCTTCACAAACATGTTTGACAGGTGCTTCAAGAGGTGGCAAAGAAGCAACCATATCAGATTTCTGTAAACGCAGCAAACTGGCAAAATTCAGATGACCAAAACGTGCATGCCAAAGTTTTGCATCTGAAATAGCCCTTGAATCTGCAACAGCATTTGCAAAATTTTGTCCACACTTGTCATACAAAGTGAGCTTATATAGCCCACGGCACAAAAGCATGGATGCAACAATTTCATCACCAAAACTGAGATCATGAACTGTACATTTGTCATCCACAAATTTGACTACAAGTGCAAGTCTAGCAAGTCTGGATACAGACAAGAAATTCTTCTTGATCTCAGATACATAAAGTGCATCAACAAGTGTGAAAGAACTGCCATTAGCAGCAGTAAGCACAATCTTTCCAACTCCCTGAACTGGATAAGAGGCGTTGTTGGCACAAGTGACTAAATTCCCATGAGGGACAGACTCGAGAGAGGTAAACAATTCACGATGTGAGGTAATGTGCTTTGTAGCACCACTGTCGAAATACCACACATGTGAATCTGCAGCAATTGACAAGCATGCATCATGGAAAGCAGGATTGTAAGTGCACTCTGCGCTAAAAGCCCATTCTGCATCAACATCAGCAACACAGTCTCCTTTCACAGAAGACTCAACAATGGATGCATTTGTATTAGAACCAGCATTTGTAGTGGAACCACCCTCTTTCTTCTTAGCCTCTTTGGCCTTCAACTTAGGACACAACTTGATCTAGTGATCATTGGATTTACAATAATGGCAACGCATCTTCTTTTTGCCCTTATCACTAGAATTTCCAGACAAAGTGCTGCCGGCAGAAGAATTAGGAACAGAATTTTTGCCACTCGCAGAAGAACCATAAGAAGTGACTGCATTACTGTTACCACCCTTTCTTTGAGAAGCAATAAAAGCCTGTTCAACTGCACGCTGCCTAGTCCTGTTTTTTCTAGAAAGTGACTCTTGCAACAGCAATGTGCATAATGCATCAAACTTGACAGCTTCAGGATTTCCTTGGGTCATCAGTCTCCAAGTACTAGCAAAAGTCTGGTAGGAATCTGGTAAGGCATCAAGAACGGTTTGCACAAGGGAACTGTCTAAAATGACTTCACCTGCAGAAATAAGTTGCTCATTGATATCCTTGAAACTAGCAAGGAAAGTGTCCATATCATCTTCCTCATGCATAATATTCGACTCTAGCTCTTTACACAACAAAGCAATTTTAGCCTCATTACAACTTGCATAAAGACCAACCAGAATATCCCAAGCCTGTTTTGTAGATTTTGTTGAACGGATGTGAGGAACAATGGTGTGCTTCACATACAACGCAATCAATGCATGATCCTGCGCATCCTTAACATTCCATGATCTTGTTTTGCCGTAGGCAAAACAACTCTAACAGCTGCAATCCTTGCAACAAGACCTGCAACATCCTCAACATCGCCTACATCCTCAGAACCAGGACGTACATCAATGCCCTGCACAATGTTCCAGACACCCTTTGACACAAGAACATGTTGCATCATATAAGCCCACATAGGGTAGTTGTCCCCATCAAAACTGTCCTCAGCAGCAAACATCTTGAACACATCTGTGTTGTTGTTGTCAGCCATAGTAAATGCTACACCTGATGTGAAAACTGCCCAAAAATAGGAGAAATGAAGTGGGAACAACCTGTGCTTTGTTGGAATTAGGGTTGCAGAGAAACACACACAGCTTGGAGAAGATGAAGGAAGCTCAAGGCACACAATAGAGAGTGTTTTACTTAGTGTGCAATGGAAAGATAGATGGCCCTAAAGTGATGGGCATATATACAATGCACGGGGGAAAAAACATCCTAAAGAGGGAAAAAATGCCCCGGCGGTCCTAGTGTGTTCACACACATCACTACCACATGTATATGGTAACAGGCATTGGAAGTGAAAAATTCTAAATATATCCCACTAGGTGTTGCTTTTGTAAGGCCTCAAGTCTGTAAGGTAATCTTTGAATTGTTGTTGTAGTGGCGATTGTGGACTTTTGTTTCAATGTGGTAGTTTTCAATTTTGTGTCTTCTTAGATTCATTTATTTCTTGGCGTACATCGATGGTTGTCTTTGGGGTATCATGATAGTGGTACTATGGCCGTCCACTCTAGTTTCCCTCCTACCTGTTTAATGGTTCATTGTGCCTTCTTTTCTCTGGATTATTTGCTTTCGCGATGAGCTACTCTCAATATTCTTTTCATAGTTTTTTTTTCTTTGTGGTATTTTAAAAATCTCCTTGCCTAGTCCACTCTTTGTTCATGTTACATGTCTTCTTGCCCTTCTAATTTGGCTAGATCCAATGTTTGATCTCATGTTCTATTGGGCTTTGGTGCCAGAAGTTTGGGATTCCCTGGCTTGCAAGTCATCTAGTAGAAAACTTGCCAAACATACGAGGATTTAAACAGGTGTTGGGATTTTACCTTGGCTCTCTAAACACCACACTAGAGCATAAAATAGTTTTCTTAGGTTAATTCGACACTTATTGTCCAAAGCTATCACAAGAAGCATGGTGAACAGCTCCTTAGACACATACATAGGGTTGATAGTTTTCAGATTGATGGCCTCAGCTACAAATTTATAGGTTGTTTTTTGTTCCAAAGTCATGTCTAGTGATGTTGGCTTGCACATTCTCTCACAAATGTCACATGTGTTCCAAAAATCTCAAACATTTGATATCATACTCTACCACCATGAACCAACTTGAAGAATTTTCTTGTAGTAGAGAAGTGTCCACTCAAACTTCTAGTGTGTGCTTTAGTAATTACTTGCATCTTGCCTTGCATTTGTATACACCTTCTCAAAACTCCATCAATACTTAGTAAGATTCTAGTTCAGACTTCTTTGAATGAGAGCCTTTTTACACCTAGTTGATACAAAGATCCTATTATGATAGTGAAATTTAGACTTCTAAGAATGAGAGATTTCTTACTCGATTGTCACCTGTCCTTTGGTATACACCCATATTGTAGGAATTTATACACGTTGGTACAATCAAACATGGTCAAAGTTAGGATCAGGCACAGACAATGCTATGTATGTTTACAAGTGCATGATAGAGTGCTAAAGTAGGTGTGGAGGTCCTAGGTAGGCAAGTGGTTGTTGGAATGTATGCTTGAGGTTTATTTTTAGGCCATAAAGGCTCCATGATCGGCTAAATAGGTTGGTACATCAAGGTGTTCAAAGTGGTGGAGTCATGTGGTAAGATGTAGTGCTCAAGTTGCTCTACAAACCGGTTAAGACTACTCCTCAATCAGAGCTATAGGGTGGACGTTATTGGAATTTGAATGTGGAGTGCCTTGCAGATCTCCTACGGGATGGATAGGTGCAGATGGGTGGTCAGAGAAAAGGTGAGTGTATATATTTGGAGTGTTTAGTTTATGGAGCATGTGTATCTTTTGAGATTGAAAATTGGAGTCTAGATGCTTGAGATATGGCCAGTTGAAGTTTTTTCAAGGGCTAGGTCAGTGCCAGTTTAATTGCCTCAGTAGGCATGCCATCTGGAACTTTTTTGGGCTTACCAAAGTTCTCAAGAGAAGTATGCAGTGTGTGGAGCTAGCTAGAATTGATGGGTTGTCCATCTAAGTTGTAAGTATAGAGTTATGGCTGATTGAAGTTTGTGGATGGTGGAAACAGTGGAGAGTTGGATGGTTTTTCACATTTTTTGAATGCGTTGTTCAAGGCCACAGAGACGTTGAATGGTGGAGGGGACAGTGGTGGGCTATCGATGGAATCTTATAGCATGTGCATTGGATTTTGGGGCCAAAAACCGTGAGCCACTCAATTGGCAAAGAAGAAGACAATTTTTTAAAGTTATTGCGAAATTTTTCTAACCCCAAAGGGTTGCTTCCACCGTGTGCGGCCACGTGGCAGTGAATAGGCCCATATGTGATGGGGATATCCTTGGATGCATGTTAAAAATCTTGGGGCAAGACCCTATCATCATCAAGAAAATCGAAAGAAAGAGGCTCTCGTGGAGCTCTCCCCCCCCCTCCCCCCTCCCCCATGCTTGCGGCCCTGTGCGACACTCATGGCGGTGTTGGGTGGTTTTTGAGTGCACGGTAGCGGTGTTGGTTGATGGTGAGTGCTCCTAGCATTGGTCGACCATTTTGGCAACAATGATGTGGCAGTGTGGCACCTTTACAGGCTATTCTCACTTGACGGGTCCCCAAGGAGCCCCCTTTTAGAATTGAAAGCAAAACACTCCCCCCCCCCCCCCCCCCCCCCCCCCCCCCCCCCCCAAACTAGCAATCTCGCTAGTGCTTGGGTGAGGGAGAGAGAGTTCAAGGAGGAAGTTCTTGAGAGAGTGAGAGAGAGAGAGAGAGAGAGAGAGAGAGAGAGGGGGGGGGGGGGGGGAATGGAACCTTGTGAATCACAAGGGGCACTAGCGATATTGCTAGTGCTCCTGGCTCTAAAAAGGGAGAAAGGGAAATTTGTGAAGTTGAAAGGAACTGGCCTCTCTAAAAGATGCCAAATTGGGCCGCCAAAGAGCCACCAAGTGGACCAATGGAAGAGCAAATGCTAAAAGTGTAATAGCACCTCCACAACATGGGGTTTTCTAATCATTTTTGGGCTTTTTGGGATCCATTAAAGCATGCATGCGGGTTTTTAGATAGAGATGTGTGCTTGTCAAGCCCATGAGGGTTTTTTTCTTGAAACTAGTCATAGCTTTGTCATTGGAAATGTTGTAAATGTTCTTTTGAAGAGATATCAAGCCCATTGTCACCCATTTGATATCATTTTTCCCTTCGCCCTTTCTCCTTCTCTTGCTCTTGTTGTGTTTTTCAATGTTGTCAGTGTGGATGTGTGTGTCTCCCCAAAGCAGCGGTGAATGTGTAAAGCGGTGAATGTGTAGACGTGGTTCTGTTAGTGTAAGTTGTAAGTTTTAAAGGAGTTTCTTTTATAGGATAGGGGTGTTTTGAATACCCTGATCTATAGAGAGGCCATTGTGTTTTGTTTCATGTGTGTTCCCCATTCCCCCTCTCCATCTTCTGGTGCCCCCATGGAGGAGCACAATAGATTGACAAGAAGCATAGTTTTTTGCATTGGTAAGCATGCCGAAGTGAAGCTATGGACCAATTTTCACTGATGAAGAGAATTCACACAAGTAAATTGCAGATTGTGAGTTGTACATGCTATCATTGTGTATGCCTAATGAGGATAAGAAGATGCAAACTTTTCCATTGGTGATGCACGGTAAAGCGAAGGTGTGGTGTGAAGCTTTGGAAGGCAAGATCAAGGCATGCGTGGTCGGTTGTACGGCATACTTTTTTCATGTTTTCCATAAGAAGGCGTCCCAATTGAGGTGAATGTGAAGCTTAAGGCTCTTAAACAAGATGTAAGTGAGGATTTCAATCTATTTTTTGATTTTGTTAAAGCATGTTGGGCACAATTATCGGCAACTATGCAGTTGGCTAATGGTGAGTACTTCAAGGTGGATAAGTTCATGGAATTCTTGCATCCCAAAGTGCGAGAAAAGGTTGACTTTGAAAGCCCAAAAAACTACAAGGGTGCAGAGGTGATTGTACGAACTAAGACTAGGAAGATTAAGAAGAAAATTAAGCAAGGCATGTTGGGCTACAAGGTGGTGGTTCTACTCAACCACAGAGTCCTTAAGATGTTGTCTAGGATGAGAATCATGGGAATCAAGGTATGGGAGCTATTCCACAGCATTGGGAGCATACAGTCCGGGATTTGTTCGAGAAAATGCAAGAATTGCTATTAACTGTAATGAAGAGGGGACAACTAAGAGGATCAATAAGATTTTGGATGCAGGTATCATCTATCATATGAACGAGTCCGAGTGGGTTTCACTTGTGGTCATCACTCCAAAGAAGAATGGGAAGTAGAGAGAGTGCATCAACTACAATCTGTTCAATGCTACTACGAAGTGGGATCACTACTCTTTACCATTATAGGATGAAATCCTAAACCAAGTAGCGGGTCATGAAAGGTATTTGATTATGGATGGGTTACAGAATGTGCATCAAATTTTGGGGCCAAAATTAATGAGCCCCTTAAGTGGCAACAAAAGAAGACAAATTTTAAAAGTTTTTGTGGATTTTTTCTAGCCTCAAATATGTTCTCTCTCTCTCTCTCTCTCTCTCTCTCTCTCTCTCTCTCTCTCTCTCTCTCTCTCTCTCTCTCTTTACACACGCACAGCATTCGTGCACTCACAATTGGTATCAGAGCTACGGCTTGGCTATGACAAGGAGGACAAGGGCTTTGAGAGCTTCAAGGTGATAGCTTGTTTTCTCTCAATGGTGGAGAGATCAAGAAGCTTTGTGAGAATGCAATGGCAGCTTGCGAGCTCAGCCTGCGAGTGATGTATACTCTTATGGAAGCTCAGAAAAGAGTATGGAAAATTGTGTGTAAGTGAAGGTGTTGCCCTAAAAGTTGTGTGAGTAGAAGCATTGTTTTTAAATCCCTTTTTATTCTTGTAGAATGCAGATTTGAATATTCTACCCGCTAAATCCCTTCGTTGCAATGTGATCTACCACTTTGCAGAAGACACTTTCTACAAAATCCTCACCGTTTTGTTGATATTCAGCTCAGACTGACTCTATACAAAAATCTTAAGTTTTTTGTTTTCAAATAGTGTGCAAGATTAATGCATTTTTTGGAAGCACGGCAAGTGCTCAAAGTTGAGTACATAAATTATGAGTTTAAGATGCAATTTTAGCATGTGTAGAGATTAATGCATTTTTTGGAAGCACGGCAAGTGCTCAAAGTTGAGTGCATACATTATGAGTTTAAGATGAAATTTCAGCTTGTGCAAAGCTTGTGGTTTGAAGGTTTTTGGTAGATTTGGGCAACAAAGCACGGAGGCGTTCACAAACCATTGAAACGATCTCTTGAGAGACACGGTTTTTGAGCACAGAGGTGAAGCTTCTTTCACAAGTTTTCATAGGATACGTTGACAGTGATTTTTGTGCTTTGGTTTATGATCTTCGCAAATGGATTTGCAGATGGTTATGGTGCGTGGTTGATGCCCATTATACATGCATTTTGGCAAGTGCTTTTGAGTGTCGGTGAGCTCTCTTGAGCCTTGAGAGTATTGGTTTTGCATTGATCAAGTTTTTGGATTGAAACTCTTTTGGTGCTTGTTCATGCACGGTCACTCCGTGGATGTATGATGAGTGCGGATTGCCATTTTATGTGGAATTGTGGAGCCATTTTAGCATTTCTACTCATTGGCATTGAGTAGTGTTTTGGTTTATGGTTTTGAGTCCTCTTTTGGAGACTGTAGTGGTCGAGGTTTACTCCCACTTTGCCATAACTTTTGTTGATAGATTTTTGTCAGCTTTTAGTGATCAAGAGCTTCTCCCACTTTGGCATCTTGGATTCAATTTTATGGTTGAGATTTGCATTGAGATTTTACTTCAATTGTAGAGGAGACTCTCTTGGTTTTTCACCAGGTTTTATGCGTTTTATTACAGGCGGTAGAGCTCTATTTTAGCAAAGATTTGGCTTGTGCCTATACGGATGGTGTTTGATCAGCTAGTTTTGTTTTGCATCGTGTTGAGCGGTTATACTCTTGTGGACATTCCATTTACACTTTGTTTGGGCTGATATGTAGATTCATTTTGTGCTCAATTATGGCATCTTGTAGTGACAGTTTGTCATTGGATACACAGGTTGGTGTATTATGTAGACCTCAAAGGCGTAGACATGCGGCTTGCTGGCATTGTGGCAGGCCAGGACACAAGAGCAGACGTTATTTTAGGCGTTGGAGACAACATAAGATTCCATTAGATATTACTCAAAGTACGACTATGGTAGGCACTCCTATTTCTACAGGTTCACCTAGGCATGCATGGACTTTGTCTCACGATTGGTAGCTGGACAATAAAGCTTTATGCCATGTTACTCCTTGTAGGGAATGGTTTAGCACGTTTTCTGCTCTGAAACATGATGGTGTTCATGGTGTGGGTGACATTCATTTTCATTTTTCCAGTGGGAGTATGCTTGTGCTCCATGGTGTTCAATATGTGCCCACTTGTGATAGCGTGGGGCCATCATGGTGCTCATTTGACTCTTCTCTAGGTTCTTGGTGTCAAAGATGCCATAGTCTCTTTGTGTCTGTTTCCATACAAATGTTCGCAATCTAGGTGAGTACACTTTACTAATGAGCAGTGTGTGACACTTTGTTGTTTTTGTGTGCAGGGTCTAAGGATAGACATGTAGAGCAGGACAGCTGTGTGAGTGCACGACTAGAGCACTCACCAGTGGTGGTGACAAATTTTGAGGCTTTGAGGGAGCAGAGCAGCAAGTCACATGTACCAGACAGTGAAGTCTTAGTGACTTTGCAGACATATACTTTTGCGGATGAGCTTCAGAGTGTTATGCACAATATGTCTAGGACATGCTCTAGAGAGACAGAGCGGATTGATCCTCTTAGGACAAAGATTCCTACTACCACCGAGATGAGTGACATGGAGTTCTTTGACATGCTCATATTAGAGGTTGATATGGTGATTCCAGGACAATAAGATGCAATCCGTATGGACAATGAGGGAGTGAAAACTACCCTAGAGTCATGGGATTGAAGCGTCCATATGTGACTATTTCTCGTGGTGATGCACTGAGGGTTGAGATACATATTGCAGATAGATTGGCAAAGGTCAATGCACATGGCATTGACATGATTGGCATGGATATGCTGGTAGAGATTACGCATTTTTCATCCGCCTTTGAGACTCTCATATATGACCTCTTAGTGTTGAGACCCAATATAGTAATTATAGTGGGAGCATTTGCAGTTGGGGTTGTCAGTCGTTTGATGATTGACACTAGCATGATGCATCATGGAGCGGTGCAGGTCATTACAAGATACTTGTAGGGTATGCATATTGATTCTAGTAGGGATATATGCTTTTGCACACCGCTAGAGCCTACACGACAGCCTGCATTGGCTTCGAGAGAGCTAGTGGGCATAGGTTGAAATGAGATCCCTTACATACTGTATATACTACTAGGTCCTATAGTAGTACCACTCCATCCACATCATGTGTTCTCTCTCCTTCTCGCTCTCTGCACACGCATGGCATTCATGCACTCATTTCTCTCTCCTTCTTTCTTTTTGCACACACATCGCATTCGCGTTCTGATACCAATTGTGAGTGCACGAATGCATGCATGTGCAAAGAGCAAGAAGAAGAGAGATAAAACATAGGATGAGGGTGGAGCAGCTCAACATAATGTGTGTAAGAGAGCCCCTTATTCTTCTTACTAGTAAAGAATAAGGTGTGTACAAGTAGTAGGCGATTGGACGTCTCTTGCATGTTCATCCGGGGTAAGAGGCACATTGTCTTTACCCCAACAATCCCCCACTTAAAGGCGAATGTGTCGCATAAGTGGTACTACCATAGGACCTAGTAGTATGTATGATAGGTAAGGGACTAAACTTGTCTCAACCTATGCCCACTGGCTCTCTCGCAAAAATTGTGTTGAGCTGCTCCACCCACATCCTTTGTTCTCTCTATCTCTCCTTCTTGCTCTCTACACATGTACCGCATTTGCACACTCATAGGCATGCATATTTTGGGCATCTGAATTTTTCCAGTTTGCTACATTTGTAAAAATCTGATATGGTGGCTTCTTTGCCACCTCTTGAAGCACCTTCTAAGCATGTTTGTGTGAAGGCTTTATTTTGGGTAATATGCAATGTTCAAAGTTTCAAAAGGATGGTCTAGTAAGAGTTGCATGCAGGTTGCAACTTGTGCATAGTGATGTTTGTGGGCCTATGCAAACTCCATCCTCAGGAAATTACCTATACTTCGTGACTTTTATTGATACGGTGGAAATGTGTCTATCATTGCTGCAAAGAACACAGGGGAGGCCCATGAAATTGCTCAACAAGTGTCAATGAGTGGACAAAAAGCTAGGAACTTTTTGAAGAAAGTTTCCCAAGGAAAGCCAAGTCGATATGATGCTCAAAACAATTCCAACCAGCAGGTAGGTAACCTTTGGGAGCTTTGGAAGGAGTTATGCAAAGCTACTACTGACAATGATTCAAATGGCGAGCTTGCAAACAAGCGCAAGCAAGTTTCGGCACATTTTGATAAAATGGTCAAGCTTATGGGCCACACCAATCATTTCAAGAAGGCTTGGTGGATTTTACCAAGGTCTTCACCCTTTCTTGGGGTGAAAATAACATCACACATTACATGGTAAGCCATTTTACGTGGTGTATTTATTACAAGGGATTGTTTTTATTAAATAATGTGGATCGTTTACTCATGTGAACAACATATCTTTTTTGCGCATGGTGCATTTTTTATGCACAAGTATGGATCGCTTGAAATTTTTAGCACTCAAGGCATGGAGAAGTCCCATTATCGAGCAAGGGGAGTGTACTTCAAAAATGCTCGACATGGTGGTGGAATGGTGCAATCCAATTATTTGGAGGAGATGTTCAACTGGTTTTTTCGCACAACATTTGCTCGTAATCTCACAATGGAGCATGCATGACAATTGAAGATTGCTATTGAAGTTCGGAAATGGAGTCGTCAAGAGCATAGCAACAAGTGGAAAATGTCGCAAGGTCCCACCACGCATGCTGCATGGCGGCGATATAGAGTGCGACAAGGATCAAAGCGGATACTGCGCGAGTCACTTAACATGAACACAGGGTCCAACTCTTAGCGACATGTTTATTTTAAAAATAATAGTTTTTTTTTTGAAAATTAGTGTGAACAATGCCCTTTTTAAATGGACCCTTACAAATATTGCATGCTCTCATAAACCACTCATTTCTTAAGAGCAGGTGAGCTCTTACCAACGAAATGGCACGCACCAAACAAACCGCGAAAGAGCATCCACCTGCCAACAAAAACACCCTCCAAGGATGTGAGAAGCCTGCATGGCTTAAAGGCACAAGAAAATGGCCACGAACACCTGGCCGTTCCAGGAACTCTTCTAGCAGTGGGCGTGGTGGTAGGGCAGCAGAGTCATCGAGGGCTATTGAATCTCCACCTCCTCAAGATATAACACCTAGGAAAAGAATGAAGCAACGTGCCCAGCACTGGAGAGAAGAACATGGCCAGCAAACAACAGAGTCCGATAGGGATCAGCCATCACGCCACCAATCACAAGCAGGACCATCCAGGACTCGGGTGGTCCATACAGAAACTGAATCAGAGAGTGAGCCACCATGGCTGCGAGATAAAATACCGTGCACACACCGGGTGGCCGTTGTGGGGAAGACACTGCCTCGAGGCCAGGGAGCTCTCCCCACACAACAAGATCGGCAGCCAAGGGAAGAGGGTACATATATATATATACATATACATATGCATATATATATATATATATATATATATATAGATATATATATAGATATATAGATATATATATATATATGTATATGTATATGTATATGTATACATATAATATAGATATATATATACATGTATATGTATATTCATATATATATATATATATATATGAATCAGAAAAGGATGCAGAACCAGCCCCTAAGCATGTGAACAGGCGCAAGTCTAAGTTTTTCAAGAAGCCTAAACGCCGCCCGCCAGCAAATGTGCAAGTGCCCCCAAGACAACCGCAGCGGCATCGAAAAATAGCAAGGGCATTTGCAGAAATCCGCCACTACCAGAAGACTACGGAGCTTTTGATTCGATGCACCCCCTTTGCTCGCATAGTGAAGGAGGTGCTTCAAAGCTATGGAAATCAGTATAGAATGCAAGCAATAGCGCTAGAGGCTATTCAAGAAGCTGCAGAGGCCCACATCATTTCGGCGTTGGAAGATACCAACCTATGCGCCATTCATGCTAAAGTTCCAAAAATTAATTAAAAAGTCCAATGGCCAAAAGTGGGGAAAATTGGATGGTTATGGGAAGACTAAAAATTCTTCCCACGTCCATATGAAGGAGGGGGCGAGCCCTAATGGTAGGTGAAGAGAGAGAAACACACACATACACACTCCCAAGCTCTCCCTTTACACAAAGGGAAGAATGGACACATGGAAGGCTCCTAGCCTAGTTGCCCCCAATCTCCCCTCAAATCCTATTGGATGGCCATAGAGGTGGACCAATGAGAATTAGGCTAGAGTAAAAGTAGTTTAATCAATTTAAAAATGCTTGATAAAATAACCAATAGAAATTAAGCTCCCTAGAAGACTCTTGGACAGTCCACCAAGGGGTCCAATGAGCATCCAGCAGCCCAATGGCTTGCTTGATTCTTATTGGCCAAAAGACTAAAAGGTTCAATGAGAGTTTAATTAAATTATTTTAATTACCTAAAGCTCTCACAAAAGGGGAAAGGGGGACACTTGTCACAATGCTATCAACTACGCTTATTAACTGCTATTGGACAAGATCTGCAGGAGCCAATGGGAAGCTAGTAAGAGCTTTTGGGAAGAGGGGTCGCGACCAAGAAGAGAGAGAAGTTGGCATTTTACTCTAACCAATTTTTCCACATCCACACACAACTCATGTGTTGAGCAAGAACTCCATCTCCTTCTCCAAGCATTGAGAAGTAGAGGCCTACATCAACAACTCTTGGCTATGGAATGCAAATCCAACCAAGAGCCAAGCTTCAATGGCATGCTCATCTCCTCTACCATGCTAATTACTAAGCTAAGCTATGCTATTAGAGTGAATATGTGAGGAGAATACTTCAGATACATCTTCTTCCTCTCAATCTTTCCTCATTCCCTACTAGCTCTCACCATCTTTGAAGGTGTGTGAGGTCTTGGGGCTGAGACTAGGCATTTTTCAAGCATAATTTGGTGCATGAAGCTTCCATCTTCATTGCACCAATGAATTTTGTCAAGGAACACAAAGATTGTATTGTACAAAAGTCTACTTTGATGGGAGAAGCTATAATAAAAAGCCTTTTTGGAGGGGGGATTGGCTCCATGTAGATCGGGTCCTCAACTATTGTCAATTTTTCTATTTCTCTCTCTTCTCAAGTATTGTCTATGCCAAACTAGCTAGGTGTAAATTTCTATGTTTATTTCTCCAATCAAGTACTCTCTCTATGCTCATTTGGAAGTTGTTCTTAATGGAATGCTCACTATGTTATCATTTTCCGCCACACACAAGTTACTAGTGCATTAAATGTTACAAGATGACTACTCCATTTGGTGCATGGGAGACTTAGCTGCCGTAAGCATGTCTGCTCTTTAGTTCATATCATACTCCCAAAGTAGAGTGACAAATTCTACTTGGTGTTTGGGAGACATCGACATCACAAACATGATTCTAAGCATGCATCTACTTAAATTTGTGCACAATAGAAAGAGAACTAGTCTTATATGACAAAAATATTGTTCATTTAAAAAAACATTTACATTTGTTATATTCTTTCTGTAGGAAAGGTTGGGAAGGGTGCATGTATTGTCATTTTTGGTGTCTTTCTATACATATATGGGTTTCAGGTTCTGTGTTTTCCATTATTAGTTCAGTGTTTTGTGCTCTATCTGTGTGTTTTTATATTTCAATAATAGCACACACGGAATTTTAGATCTATTAAGCTCATTTACTATCATTATAATTTACCACCATCACAGTACATAGTCAGCTCGTGGCTATTAGCTCACTCACAAACCACACACTCAGTTCTTAATTGTTGAAGTGATAAGGTTCATGTTAAAAATAAATAAATAAAAATAACATAAACAAAAGCCTGCATGAGAGAGGGGGACGGAATTCTTCTTGGAAAGAAAAATTGAATTGAAAAACCCAACTAGCCCCGATCTTTGATATATATATAAAATGTAGAGACTACATCCTCCATAGCCTCCTCCTTTGGTGAAAGCAAGAGTGAGGGCCAAACTATATATATAGAGCTTAGTACTCTTAAGGGTGAAGAGGGTATGTGGGATAAAGAGGATCCATCATTAACACTTGTGATGACACCACAAATCACTAAACCGCACTATACTATAGTTATGCTTATGGAAAAGAGACAGACATTGGAAATGACTCTCCATATATGGATGTCTAACCAAGTATTGTTGAGTCACACAACATCGATGAAGGTGCCGTGGGAAGCGTGTGCGAGTGCAAGTGCGAGAGTACACACACACACACACACACACACAGAGAGAGAGAGAGAGAGAGAGAGAGAGAGAGAGAGAGAGAGAGAGAGAGAGAGAGAGAGAGAGAGAGAGAGAGAGAGAGAGAGAGAGAGAGAGAGACCTGCTTTGGGTGGAGCGCACGGCAACGTTATCCTGTTTTGCAACTCCTTATTTTGTTGTATTAAAGAATAAGTGTATAATAGTTAAGTGAGTAGATGGGTTAGTAGTAAGTGGTATGTCTGGCCAAGGTTTCTGAATCTCAACAAACTCCCACTTTAAGGCCAGCATAGCCCAAGTGACCTGATATGTACAACCATGAAGCAATCTAGTGGCTTTAACCTATACCCATCAACTCACTGCAATGTGTAAACCGCTCTAAGCTAAGCCTTTTGTCAAAGCATTTGTTGGGTTGTCGTCAGTGTGTACCTTGACCAAATCAATGAGTTCTTTGGCCAAGAAATCTCTCACAAAATGATACCTGACTTCAATGTGTTTCGATTTGGAGTGAAACACGGGATTCCTTGACAATGCAAGAGCACTCCGACTATCACAATATATCATTGGAGTCTCATCAATGCCAAGATTTCTGACCAAGTGAGATAACCATACATCCTCTTTACTTGCACCGATAATGCAACGTACACTGCTTCCGTAGTGGAAGATGACGTACAATCTTGAAGACATGACCTCCAAGATACTGCTGCTCCAGCAAATATGACGAAATAGCCAGATGTCGATCTTCTATTGTCAACACAACCCACATAGTCTGCATCCGCATAACCCATTATGGATGCATCACTGTTCTCGAAGCGTAAACACTTGCCGACCATACCTTTGAGGTACCTAAGAATGTGCTTCACTGCTTCCTAATGCTTGCTGCCAAGATTTGCCATATATCGGCTCACCACTCCCACTGCAAAAGCAATGTCTGGTCTTGTGGCCACCATAGCATACATGAGACTGCCCACTGTCAAAGAATATGATACCTTAGCCATTTCAGCTTGCTCAACATCAGATTTGGGTGTATCTTCCTTACTGAGTTTCAAGAATGCATGCATTGGAGTACTCAACGCTTTCCCCCCCTGCATATTGAAACGCTGCAAAACTTTCTCAATGTATGTTTCCTGAGATAACTCAATAATAGGACGTTTGCGATCTCTTTTGATTCGCATGCCAAGAAAGTTTTTAGCACCCCCAAAAATTTTCATTGCAAAATTATTGCTAAGTGTTTTCTTCAAGTTGCAATTTTCGCAATGGATTTCCCAACGATAAGCATGTTATCAACGTACAAAACTAGAATGATCATCGAGCTATCATCTAGCTTTCGTGTGTACAAGCAGTGATCCTCTTCGCTCCTTTTATATCCTTGAGACCTCATACATGCATCAAATTTATGATACCACTGCCTTGAACCCTGCTTTAAGCCATAAAGTGAGTTTTTGAGCTTACATACTAGCTCCTCATGAGATGCATTCTCCTGAATAAACCCTTCAGGCTGCTATGGAAGTTTTAATGGAGCTAAACCTTAGGTATTTTAAGCTCCAATGATGCACGTTGCTCTTTTGCAGACTGTCCCCCTTTGGATCCCTGTTTTCCCTCCTTTGGATCCCTGTTGAGACCGTTCTGGCAGCCGTACCAATATTTTAGCTTTTAATTCCCCTGTTACCTCCTCATATTAAATGATCAGTTTAACATGATAAAATCATTTGGAAGAATTAGATATTAGTTTTTATGACATTATCGCTCTCTTGAAATTATAGTCTTACTCGACTATGAGGTAGAGAAGATAAAGCCTAGTCATTAGTCCATTTGCTTAGCGGCTAGAGGATCCCTACGACACTGCTCCAGAATGGATGACTAGTCCATTTGGTGCTTGAGAGCCTTAGCTAGTGCAAGCATGTCTGCACATTAGCCCGTATCAATCTTCCATGGTAGAGTAACAAGCTCTACTTGGTGTTTGGGAGACGTTGGCTCCACAAACATGATCCTAAGTATGCATACTTATTAACATTTGTGCACAATAAAGAAAAAAAAGAGTCTTATAAGACAAAAACTTTGTTCATTTATACATATTACATTTGCTTATTCTAGGGAATCATTGTAAGCATTGACAAGATTTAGGTTATCCTTTAATTGTATGCCTTGCATCCATCTAGTATCTTCAAAAGGATAATTTTTAAACTTGATAAGATATCATCGGATAGTCTTACCACCTCTCAATACCTTGTCTTCATGTCGGAGAATGGACTCGGGTTGCGGCACCTCTTCTTGGTCCTCGATCTCTGGTGGGTCTTCAATGGTTGCTTCTTGAGGTGGCTCTCCTTTGTAAGGTTTTAGTAGGCTCATGTGGAAGGCATTGTGGACGAGCCAATGGTTGGGAATCTTGAGCTGATATGCCATCTCATTGATTGGCCTAAGAATCTGAAAGGGACCATAGTACCTTTTTGCTAACTTATCATAGTACTTTTGGTGCCCCGTAGGATTCTTGCCCGTCGTGTGCCTTAATCGAGCCTTGGGAAACTTAAGCAAGGCAATCGTTTTTTTTAAAGGCCATGGCTCTTCTGTGCTTATCACTAGCAGCCATTTGCCTTTGCCGAGAGATGGATATAGCATCCTTAATCTTTTGGAAAGATTCTTGCAGGTCTCGGCTATATTCATATGCAACAAAGATATTCCCATGTACCTTGAGTAGCAGGGGACTTTTTAATCTTCCCTCCATCACCTCAAAAGGTGCTTTTTCTGTGGAAGTATATACAGTGTTATTATGAGCATACTCCACTAAAGGTAATTACTTCTCCCATTGGGACTTTTGATCTACTTCTGTAACGTGAGCTTTTAATAGATCAAGAATTGTTAGGTTAGCTATTTCACTTTGGCCATCTATTCGGGGTGATAGGCCAAAGAGAAGTTTAGCCTTGTACCTAAATTCTCAAAGAGACCCTTCCAGACATTACTGGTCATTCTAGGATCACTATCTGATACTATGGACATTGGCAAGCCATGGTACTTGAAGATTTTTGATATAAAGATGGTCGCCATTTGATGGGCCTTGATAGTCTTTTTGATAGGTATGAAACATGCTTATTTGCTAAAGCTGTCCACTATCGTCCATATTTCTTGTATTCCCATGGAAAGACTTGGGCAATCCAAAGATAAAATCCATGGATATGCTGTCCCATGGTGAATTAGGAATTGGCCAAGGTTGAAGCAATCCAGGTTGCTTCCCTCTATCAAACTTCATCTTTTGGCATACCACACATTTTGAAACATACTCTTGTATGTTTGTTTTCATGGCAGGCCAATAGCAGTATGTTTCTATCCCTTTTAGCCTCTATGCCCCACATAAGGAGGAGCATGAGATTCATACATTACTTTCTCACGTGATGAGTTAGTAATGCATAGCCTGTCATAGAGAAGATAACCATCTTGTAGGGTAAATGGTTCTTCCTTCTTCCCTAGTAAAAGGGCTGAAACCACATCTTTAAATCCGGCATTGATAGCATACTCATATATCATAGAAGATAGACCATTGTGAGTTGCTATGGATACCGCATTCACTCTCGGTCATCGAACTTGAGAGTGCTCAAAAGAGTCCTCATCAAGTTGTTGTCCCAAGTCAAATTTTTGAGTATCCTTCTCATATAGCATGGAACCCCTCCAAAGCTTCATCCAAAAGAGACACAATTTTGATGACTTCTTTCTCATGGAAGATCATTTAATGTGGGAGAATAAATGGGAACGAGGGTAGAATATAGACATGTGCTTACAGATCTATCTCAACACTGGGCCAATGGTAAAGCGGTCCAAATGAGAGATGATCTGTCAAAGCGCAAGGCTAGCTAATGGAGTTTAAAGACCTTAGGGTTAGCTTCATGAAAGACCTCCAAAGGTTAGTGTTAAAAGGCCTTTGACCTTAGGTAAGCTAGGACTGTGCTTGAGGTCGGAACCCGGCCCAAGCTTGAGGTGCTTGTTGTGCTTGCTGACTAAGGTGCTTGAGGTGCTTAATGACTAAGGTGCTAATGTGCTCCATAACTAAGGTGATTGAGGGGTTAAGGTGTTCAAATATTCAAAGAATATCCCTACCCAAGGGGGGGAGAGCCCTCATTGAAGGAGCTAGAGAGAGAAAACACACACACTCACACAAGCCAATCTTGGTACAAAGAAAGCATCTAGGACACTTGTCAAGATCCTCTTCATGTTTCCCTCATGGTATCCCTAAATCCTATTGATTGTCCTATCCCAAGGGGGTACAATGATAATTTAGTTAATTTAATTAATTATTTATGCATTTATCAAGCCCTCTCTCTCAAAGGGGAAAGGGGGACACTTGTCCCAAGGCTACCCTTGTTGCTTGATATGCACTAAGCATGTGATTGGCCAGGGTCCAAGTGCAAGATAATTGAATTCATTGTTTATGCATTTATCAAGTCCTCTCTCTCAAAGGGGAAAGGGGGCACTTTTCCCAAGGCTACCCTTGTTGCTTGATATGCACTAAGCATGTGATTGGCCAGGCTTGAGGAGGTCCAATCAAGTACAAGATAGAGCTAGATGAGGGGATCGACCAAAGCAAGGAGGGGGCTAGCTTGGGGGTTATACTCTCCCCCACACACACACACTCATTGTGTGAGTTGCAAAGTTGCAAGAGCTCCATCTCCTTCTCCAAGCTCGTAGAGAAGTTGAGAGCCTACACCAACACTCTTGTCTATGGAATGCAAATCCAACCAAGAGCCATGCTCCAATGCTTAAGCTTTCCAGCTTCTCCATCTTCATTACTATGCTATTATGTATGCTAAGCAAGAAGAGTGATGATAAGTGAAGAACTACTTCTTTCTCCTATGAATGTTTCTAGCTCTCTCCACCTTTGAAGGTGTTTGAGGCCTTGGGATTGAGGACGGGGGTGGTTAATGCGTTTTACAAAGTCTATGTTATGCTCGTGATGCATGAAGCTTTCTATCTTCATTGCATCACCTAGATCACAAGGAACACGAAGATTGTATTGTACCAAGTCTCTCTCGATAGGAGAATCTTTAATACAAAAGACTATTCCAATGTCCTAATCCAAGGAATCTATATGAACTATGAAGCTTTATGGACTACAAAAGTACGCTCCAGAAAAAAAATTGTTGGAGTTTAATAGGCCGCTAATATCGCTAGTGGTCGGTGGCAAGGGAGACATAGTGTGCTGGGAGTTCTTCAAGGGCCACAAGAATAGCGTATCAGAGCCGCTGGTGATTAGCAAGCCCTTGACTCCCTTCTCTCGCATTTTGCACGATGCCTTTCCACCAGATCAAAATGCCACATTCACTAGAGGATGGAGGATGGCGCGCATGGAGCAGAGAGCAGGTGATGGAGGCATGGTACAGACCTGCCTGATTCTGGTTCTTGTGTTGGTAGGAGCAGTGCGAGTGGAGACTTATGAACTCATAACACAGACACGGTGAGAAGAGCTGTATATTGGCAACCTGTTTGACAACGATAGCGAGAATTTTGACAGCTTCTACTACAAGCACGACACTAGTACAATAAGTTCAGGGCCTCGTATCACTTTCTTCAGGCGGATAATCCCTCGATTTGATCACCACTTATGCCATATATACAACTCTATGAGGGTACATAAATTAGGTCAAGGATATCTATGCCTGCCACCATAGTACTTACACACGATTATAACGCAGGCCAGCGGCACACCTCGCAGGACCTCCGCTTCCACATGGTGCAGCTTGGTGAGCACCTGCTTGTCGTGGATCTAGAGCACCTTGAATATACGGAATCCATGTCTTTCAGTTTGACTTTGCCACCCAAGATTGGATGGCGCTAGAGGGGGATGATTTTGACATCAAGCTTCGAACGCTCCCACGGAACTCCTTCTGCATCGCTAGCTGCAGCCAGGTGCTTCTACTGGCGGGTGCTTCTATGTATCTCTACGATTACACAAAACATTTATGGCGCATCATTCCACCTTGTACAGGGCCGGGCTCCTCAAAAAGAAGGGTTGGCATTGCCTATTTAGGCTGTGCTTTCAATGCTAGCTTCGACAAAAACCTCCATCTTCCTAATCAGCCTTCACCTCACCCTTGAAAGCTGATACTTACACACATTTTGATCGTCATCTAATGTTGGTTTTTGGTCTTCCCACAACTTTTACTTTGACATTTTGGGCTTGGCTAGTATTACCTTTTACGTCGACCTTTTGGGCTTGAAGATAAATTATTTTTGTTTGAGAAAATAAATTATTAAAACAATGATGAAATTATGTAACGAAATGGTTTTACAACATCTGTTTTCTTTAAGTAATTTTTTTTTCCAAACATAAGTGATAATTAAGATTCATGTGTGGTGTATATGCACCAAACGTACGTGAATTCTTTTTAAACCCTAATCATGTTTTAGTTCTTTTAGACATTAAAATCTTTGGAAGGCTGTCATATGTATTGATAGGACAGAGTAGCTCATTTAATGAAGTCAAGACCTTGTTTGGATATGCCGATAATTGAAGTTAGACCACCACTAGAGTATGAGTTAGCAAGTGCTTTTGGTGTGGGAGTGCCTACTCGTGTAAGGGTGCTACCAAAGAGCAGTACCGTATGGGATTGCAGGTTTGATATAAAGTTTATATATGCTTTATGATTAGTTTCGGTGAGTTGTTTCCACCAATTTGACCTTATGTGAAGATGTATGCTTTTCTAACTTGAATGTGTGCTTATCTTTGCATATAAAGGCTTCTTTTCTCACCATAGTGTTAGCTTGAGTTTCATATCAATGGAGTGATATGCTATGATGATAACCTATGTTACAGGGTTGAGCTTGATGCATTGACATGGGTCAAACACTATCTCTTGTGTGTACTGTTTTGTGTCATGATTATAGTTATGTAATGAGGTTATAATGTGCATGGAATCTCAGAGAGAATGTGTGGATGTCTCATGTGCGTATGTGTACTGCTTTTCATCCTTTTAAGTTAAAAAAAACTAGCTCTATGTAGAAGGAGGAAGATGTACAATTGTGGTATGTTGTTCACATGTAGTTCAAACATTTTAAGTTGGTGATTTGAGATTATGTTTACTTGCTCGTCAGATTTTTTTTATACATTAGATTTTTTTTTTTAAGGACCATGTCTATTGGATGAGTTTGCCAACAATGAGTGCAAGTAAAACTCCAAGTGTGGCACTTGGGTTCATTGATGATTATGGCTTATGATCAAGGACTGAGATTTCCCTTGTAATTATTGATACACTTATGTTTTTTTTGTTGTGTTAGCTAGTGTGGCTCTTGGATTATTTTTTGGTATGTTTGTCCTATCAAATTTTTTGCAACCATTGGTGTGATAAAGTGGTTTGCAAAATGGTTATGTATCACGTAAGAGGGGTGGAGTCCTCACCCATGTCATGGGAAACGGATTATGATTTATGATTGAATTTTGGATTATGGATGGTTTATGGCAAGCATTTTGAAACATGCGCTGCTACGCCTTACAGATTTTGGCCCCACTAAAATTTTTCCTTATATCAAATGCTTGAAATGGTCTATGAGACTTGATCAGCACTTAGTGACTCCATCCCACTAGATTATTAGGAAAGAAGGTGCATGTGTCAATCCTCCTAGACTCATATTCTTCACATGTGTCATATGTCTCACATAGTGATGTTCACTATGTGAAGGTGGCATCCATCATAAACCTTGCTCCAAATTGGCTAAATCAATCTCCTTGATTCGTAAGCCCAGATTTTGCAGCCTTATATACAGTAGGAGCAACATGTGGCCATTCAAAAAAACGATCGCTAACCTTGTAGCCATATAATCTTTGATTGAAAATCAATTAAAATAAATTTAATGCCTGTAGTTGTTAACATATGAAAAGGGAAGCTTGACAGAGGAGGTACTACGTACACTAACCCCTAGAATCCTTTCCTCAAACATGACCTTGTCATGTACCTAAAGAGATAAGTGGGTGAAAGTTCATTCAAAGCATATTTAAAAATGAAATAAAATTAAATTGAATACTTATTATGATGAGGAAAAGTATCATATACTTACCTCAAGGAAAAAGGGCATTAGAAAACAAAAAAGGTAAAGGTGCGTCACCAAAATCCCTACCTCTATTAATCTAGTCAATTCCTTGACCTGTTAACCAAACACTAAAAGTATGGATTAGTGAATATGAACAATACATCTAAAGTAATGGCATGGATTGAGAACCTTGGTCTTCTTAGCTAGGAGTTCAATATATATACGTCAGTTTGAGAACTGCCTTTTGGAGTGAAATCTAATTCACCAGCTTGATCTTACACAAGCTATACTTTATCTATAGGCACAACAAATCATGTAGAAAGTACTATGATATACTGAAGTTGGAATCGTATTCACAACATAAGTGAGAATTGTATAGTTAGGATTATGACAATTTTCCCCTTGTTCCTACAAGTAAAGACCATCTAATGTTGACTAAGATCATCCTCCTGTTTGTGTTCATCTTGTCTTAATTGGAGATGCTCCAATATTGCTTGATTTTCTAAAGCACTTGTTTATTTGGTCGCGTTATCTTCTAAGTCCTCTTTCATGTTTGCAACCGGATTTTGTAGGTCCGCCTGGTTAGGGATAGATTTTCTTCCAAGTTTGTGATATCTACCAGATACTAGTGGATATAATTATCCAAAATGGACTACTTCATTACATTGTGGGCCTCCTTTAAACTATCAACAATTGGTTGCTTCTGGTCTAACATAGACTAGTACTCTTTCAGATATTTCCCTAGGTTCCATTTCTTAACCTTCTCATTGGAATTAAAATTTTCCAGTTCTTTAGTTTACTGCTCCAATCCTTTGATGGATTTTCTCTATTTTTTGTTAACTACTTGCTCACTATCAAAACCTTGTCATGTGTGATTAATTCAAAATTCCACTATAATTCTAAATTTTGAGTCTCTTGAGTCCAACCATTGTCTGAGTTGGCCGATGTCAAAGGTCACCTTGGGAACATAGATTCCGGATTTTTGGCCCACTGGATTGACAATTTTATTCCATCCTGTTTGGATTGTGGCTATGCATCCATTGGTAATGGTATCCACATTTATGCTCTTACTTTCATATTTGACAACATGAGAATTGTATGGTATTTGTAGTAGGTGTGTGGTATTGATGAGTTGAAACTTGATGGAACTTGAGCTATGAGCTAAGCATGATGGGATAAAGGCATTGGAAGTGAAAATTTCTGAATATATCCCACTAGGTGTTGCTTTTGTAAGGCCTCAGGTCTATAAGGTAACCTTTGAATTGTTGTTGCAGTGGCGATTGGGGATTTTTGTTTCAATGTGGTAGTTTTCAATTTTGTGTCTTCTTAGATTCATTTATTTCTTGGTTTACATCGATGGTTGTCTTCGGGGTTCCTTGATAGTGGTACTATGGCCGTGCATTCTAGTTTCCCTCCTACCAGTTTAATGGTTCATTGTGCCTTCTTTTGTTTGGATTATTTTCTTTGGCGATGAGCTAGTCTCAATATTCTTTTGATAGTTTTTTTTTCTTTGTGGTATTTTCAAAATCTCCTTGCCCCGTCCACTCTCTGTTCATGTTACATGTCTTCTTGCCCTTCTAATTTGGCTAGATCCAATGTTTGATCTTATATTCTATTGGGCTTTGGTGCCAGAAGTTTGGGATGCCCTGTCTTGCAAGTCATCTAGTAGAAAACTTGCCAAACATATGAGGATTTAAACAGGTGTTGGGATTTTAGCTTTGCTCTCTAAACACCACACTAGAGCATAAAATAGTGTGCTTAGGTTAATTGGACACTTATTGTCCAAAGCTATCACAAGAAGCATGGTGAACAGCTGCTTAGACACATATATAGGGTTGATAGTTTTTAGATTGATGGCCTCAGCTACAAATTTATAGGTTGTTTTTTGTTCCAAATTCATGTCTAGTGATGTTGGCTTGCACATTCTCTCACAAATGTCACATGTGTTCAAAAAATCTCAAACATTTGATATCATACTCTACCACCATGAACCAACTTGAAGAATTTTCTTGTAGTAGGGAAGTGTCCACTTCTAGTGTGTGCTTTAGTAATTACTTGCATCTGGCCTTGCATTTTTACACACCTTCTCAGAACTCCATCAATACTTAGTAAGATTCTAGTTCAGACTTCTTTGAATGAGAGGCTGTGTGCTTTAGTAATTACTTGCATCTTGCCTTGAATTTGTACACACCTTCTCAAAACTTCAACAACACCTATTTGATACAAACATCATCTTATGATAGTAAAATTTAGACTTCTAATAATGAGAGATTTCTTACTCGATTGTCACCTGTCCTTTAGTATACACCCATATTGGAAGAATTTATACACGTTGGTGCAATCAAACATGGTCGAAGCTAGGAGCAGGCACAGACAATGCTATGTATGTTTTACAAGTGCATGCTCGAGTGCTAAAGTAGGTGTGGAGGTCCTAGGTAGGCAAGTGGTTGCTGGAATGTATGCTTGAGGTGTATTTTTAGGCCATAAAGGCTCCATGATCGGCTAAATAGGTTGGTAGATCAAGGTGTTCAAAGTGGTGGAGTCATGTGGTAAGATGTAGTGCTCAAGGTGCTCTACAAACCGGTCAAGACTACTCCTCAATCGGAGCTATAGGGTGGAAGTTATTGGAATTTGAATGTGGAGTGCCTTGCAGATCTCGTACGGGATGGATAGGTGCAGATGGGTGGTCATAGAAAAGGTGAGTGTATATAACTAGAGTGTTTAGTTTATGGAGCATGTGTATCTTTTGAGATTGAAAATTGGAGTCTACATGCTTGAGATATGGCCATTTGAAGTTTTTTCAGGGGCTAGGTCAGTGCCAGTTTAACTGCCTCAGTAGGCATGCCATCTGGAACTTTTTTGGCTTACCAAAGTTCTCAAGAGAAGTATGTAGTGTGTGG